>NW_022263414.1:0-57404 GCF_002021735.2 Oncorhynchus kisutch | reverse complement strand
GGCTATATACAGGGGTACCGGTACAGAGTCAATGTGGAGGCTATATACAGGGGGTACGGTACAGAGTCAATGTGGAGGCTATATACAGGGTATTACGGTACAGAGTCAATGTGGAGGCTATATACAGGGTACCGGTACAGAGTCAATGTGGAGGCTATATACAGGGTGGTACCGGTACAGAGTCAATGTGGAGGCTATATACAGGGGTACCGGTACAGAGTCAATGTGGAGGTATACAGGGGGTACCGGTACAGAGTCAATGTGGAGGCTATATACAGGGGGTACCGGTACAGAGTCAATGTGGAGGCTATATACAGGGGGGTACCGGTACAGAGTCAATGTGGAGGCTATATACAGGGGGTACCGGTACAGAGTCAATGTGGAGGCTATATACAGGGGGTACCGGTACAGAGTCAATGTGGAGGCTATATACAGGGGGTACCGGTACAGAGTCAATGTGGAGGCTATATACAGGGTGTACGGTACAGAGTCAATGTGGAGGCTATATACAGGGTGGTACGGTACAGAGTCAATGTGGAGGCTATATACAGGTGGTACGGTACAGAGTCAATGTGGAGGCTATATACAGGGTGGTACGGTACAGAGTCAATGTGGAGGCTATATACAGGGGTTACGGTACAGAGTCAATGTGGAGGCTATATACAGGGGGTACCGGTACAGAGTCAATGTGGAGGCTATATACAGGGTGTTACGGTACAGAGTCAATGTGGAGGCTATATACAGGGGTATACGGTACAGAGTCAATGTGGAGGCTATATACAGGGGGTACGGTACAGAGTCAATGTGGAGGCTATATACAGGGGGTACCGGTACAGAGTCAATGTGGAGGCTATATACAGGGGGTTACGGTACAGAGTCAATGTGGAGGCTATATACAGGGGGTACGGTACAGAGTCAATGTGGAGGCTATATACAGGGTGTTACGGTACAGAGTCAATGTGGAGGCTATATACAGGGTATTACCGGTACAGAGTCAATGTGGAGGCTATATACAGGGTGTTACGGTACAGAGTCAATGTGGAGGCTATATACAGGGGGTTACGGTACAGAGTCAATGTGGAGGCTATATACAGGGGGTACCGGTACAGAGTCAATGTGGAGGCTATACAGGGGTTACGGTACAGAGTCAATGTGGAGGCTATATACAGGGTATTACGGTACAGAGTCAATGTGGAGGCTATATACAGGGGGTACGGTACAGAGTCAATGTGGAGGCTATATACAGGGGGTACGGTACAGAGTCAATGTGGAGGCTATATACAGGGGGTACGGTACAGAGTCAATGTGGAGGCTATATACAGGGGTTACGGTACAGAGTCAATGTGGAGGCTATATACAGGGGTATTACGGTACAGAGTCAATGTGGAGGCTATATACAGGGTGTACGGTACAGAGTCAATGTGGAGGCTATATACAGGGTGTACGGTACAGAGTCAATGTGGAGGCTATATACAGGGGGTACCGGTACAGAGTCAATGTGGAGGCTATATACAGGGTATTACGGTACAGAGTCAATGTGGAGGCTATATACAGGGGGTACCGGTACAGAGTCAATGTGGAGGCTATATACAGGGTGTTACGGTACAGAGTCAATGTGGAGGCTATATACAGGGTATTACGGTACAGAGTCAATGTGGAGGCTATATACAGGGTGGTACGGTACAGAGTCAATGTGGAGGCTATATACAGGGTATTACGGTACAGAGTCAATGTGGAGGCTATATACAGGGGGTACGGTACAGAGTCAATGTGGAGGCTATATACAGGGGGTACGGTACAGAGTCAATGTGGAGGCTATATACAGGGTATACGGTACAGAGTCAATGTGGAGGCTATATACAGGGTATTACGGTACAGAGTCAATGTGGAGGCTATATACAGGGGTACCGGTACAGAGTCAATGTGGAGGCTATATACAGGGTATTACGGTACAGAGTCAATGTGGAGGCTATATACAGGGTGTTACGGTACAGAGTCAATGTGGAGGCTATATACAGGGTACCGGTACAGAGTCAATGTGGAGGCTATATACAGGGGTTACGGTACAGAGTCAATGTGGAGGCTATATACAGGGGGTACGGTACAGAGTCAATGTGGAGGCTATATACAGGGGTACGGTACAGAGTCAATGTGGAGGCTATATACAGGGGGTACGGTACAGAGTCAATGTGGAGGCTATATACAGGGGGTACCGGTACAGAGTCAATGTGGAGGCTATATACAGGGTATTACGGTACAGAGTCAATGTGGAGGCTATATACAGGGGGTACGGTACAGAGTCAATGTGGAGGCTATATACAGGGGGTACCGGTACAGAGTCAATGTGGAGGCTATATACAGGGTGTACCGGTACAGAGTCAATGTGGAGGCTATATACAGGGGGTACCACAGAGTCAATGTGGAGGCTATATACAGGGGGTACCGGTACAGAGTCAATGTGGAGGCTATATACAGGGGGTACCGGTACAGAGTCAATGTGGAGGCTATATACAGGGGTACCGGTACAGAGTCAATGTGGAGGCTATATACAGGGGGTACGGTACAGAGTCAATGTGGAGGCTATATACAGGGGTACCGGTACAGAGTCAATGTGGAGGCTATATACAGGGGGTACGGTACAGAGTCAATGTGGAGGCTATATACAGGGGGTACCGGTACAGAGTCAATGTGGAGGCTATATACAGGGGGTACCGGTACAGAGTCAATGTGGAGGCTATATACAGGGGTACGGTACAGAGTCAATGTGGAGGCTATATACAGGGGGTACCGGTACAGAGTCAATGTGGAGGCTATATACAGGGGGTACCGGTACAGAGTCAATGTGGAGGCTATATACAGGGGGTACGGTACAGAGTCAATGTGGAGGCTATATACAGGGGGTACGGTACAGAGTCAATGTGGAGGCTATATACAGGGGGTACGGTACAGAGTCAATGTGGAGGCTATATACAGGGGGTACCGGTACAGAGTCAATGTGGAGGCTATATACAGGGGTACGGTACAGAGTCAATGTGGAGGCTATATACAGGGGGTACGGTACAGAGTCAATGTGGAGGCTATATACAGGGGGTACCGGTACAGAGTCAATGTGGAGGCTATATACAGGGTGGTACGGTACAGAGTCAATGTGGAGGCTATATACAGGGGGTACCGGTACAGAGTCAATGTGGAGGCTATATACAGGGGGTACCGTACAGAGTCAATGTGGAGGCTATATACAGGGGGTACCGGTACAGAGTCAATGTGGAGGCTATATACAGGGGGTACGGTACAGAGTCAATGTGGAGGCTATATACAGGGGGTACCGGTACAGAGTCAATGTGGAGGCTATATACAGGGGGTACCGGTACAGAGTCAATGTGGAGGCTATATACAGGGTGGTACGGTACAGAGTCAATGTGGAGGCTATATACAGGGGGTACCGGTACAGAGTCAATGTGGAGGCTATATACAGGGGGTACCGGTACAGAGTCAATGTGGAGGCTATATACAGGGGTTACGGTACAGAGTCAATGTGGAGGCTATATACAGGGTATTACGGTACAGAGTCAATGTGGAGGCTATATACAGGGGTACCGGTACAGAGTCAATGTGGAGGCTATATACAGGGTATTACGGTACAGAGTCAATGTGGAGGCTATATACAGGGGTTACGGTACAGAGTCAATGTGGAGGCTATATACAGGGGGTTACGGTACAGAGTCAATGTGGAGGCTATATACAGGGGGTACGGTACAGAGTCAATGTGGAGGCTATATACAGGGGGTACGGTACAGAGTCAATGTGGAGGCTATATACAGGGGGTACCGTACAGAGTCAATGTGGAGGCTATATACAGGGTGGTACGGTACAGAGTCAATGTGGAGGCTATATACAGGGGGTACGGTACAGAGTCAATGTGGAGGCTATATACAGGGGGTACGGTACAGAGTCAATGTGGAGGCTATATACAGGGGGTACGGTACAGAGTCAATGTGGAGGCTATATACAGGGTGTTACGGTACAGAGTCAATGTGGAGGCTATATACAGGGTGTTCGGTACAGAGTCAATGTGGAGGCTATATACAGGGTGTTACGGTACAGAGTCAATGTGGAGGCTATATACAGGGTGTTCGGTACAGAGTCAATGTGGAGGCTATATACAGGGGGTACGGTACAGAGTCAATGTGGAGGCTATATACAGGTGTTACGGTACAGAGTCAATGTGGAGGCTATATACAGGGGTACGGTACAGAGTCAATGTGGAGGCTATATACAGGGTGTACGGTACAGAGTCAATGTGGAGGCTATATACAGGGTGTTACGGTACAGAGTCAATGTGGAGGCTATATACAGGGGGTACGGTACAGAGTCAATGTGGAGGCTATATACAGGGGGTACCGGTACAGAGTCAATGTGGAGGCTATATACAGGGGGTACGGTACAGAGTCAATGTGGAGGCTATATACAGGGGGTACCGGTACAGAGTCAATGTGGAGGCTATATACAGGGTGGTACGGTACAGAGTCAATGTGGAGGCTATATACAGGGGGTACGGTACAGAGTCAATGTGGAGGCTATATACAGGGGGTACCGGTACAGAGTCAATGTGGAGGCTATATACAGGGGGTACCGGTACAGAGTCAATGTGGAGGCTATATACAGGGTTTTACGGTACAGAGTCAATGTGGAGGCTATATACAGGGGGTACCGGTACAGAGTCAATGTGGAGGCTATATACAGGGTGGTACCGTACAGAGTCAATGTGGAGGCTATATACAGGGGGTACGGTACAGAGTCAATGTGGAGGCTATATACAGGGGGTACCGGTACAGAGTCAATGTGGAGGCTATATACAGGGGGTACCGGTACAGAGTCAATGTGGAGGCTATATACAGGGGGTACCGGTACAGAGTCAATGTGGAGGCTATATACAGGGGGTACCGGTACAGAGTCAATGTGGAGGCTATATACAGGGGTACCGGTACAGAGTCAATGTGGAGGCTATATACAGGGTGTTACGGTACAGAGTCAATGTGGAGGCTATATACAGGGGTACCGGTACAGAGTCAATGTGGAGGCTATATACAGGGTATTACGGTACAGAGTCAATGTGGAGGCTATATACAGGGGGTACGGTACAGAGTCAATGTGGAGGCTATATACAGGTATTACGGTACAGAGTCAATGTGGAGGCTATATACAGGGGGTACCGGTACAGAGTCAATGTGGAGGCTATATACAGGGGGTACCGGTACAGAGTCAATGTGGAGGCTATATACAGGGGGTACCGGTACAGAGTCAATGTGGAGGCTATATACAGGGTGTTACGGTACAGAGTCAATGTGGAGGCTATATACAGGGGTACCGGTACAGAGTCAATGTGGAGGCTATATACAGGGGGTACCGGTACAGAGTCAATGTGGAGGCTATATACAGGGGGTTACGGTACAGAGTCAATGTGGAGGCTATATACAGGGGGTACCGGTACAGAGTCAATGTGGAGGCTATATACAGGGGTACGGTACAGAGTCAATGTGGAGGCTATATACAGGGTGTTACGGTACAGAGTCAATGTGGAGGCTATATACAGGGTGTTACGGTACAGAGTCAATGTGGAGGCTATATACAGGGTGTTACGGTACAGAGTCAATGTGGAGGCTATATACAGGGGGTACCGGTACAGAGTCAATGTGGAGGCTATATACAGGGTATTACGGTACAGAGTCAATGTGGAGGCTATATACAGGGGTTACGGTACAGAGTCAATGTGGAGGCTATATACAGGGTGTTACGGTACAGAGTCAATGTGGAGGCTATATACAGGGTTGTTACGGTACAGAGTCAATGTGGAGGCTATATACAGGGTGTTACGGTACAGAGTCAATGTGGAGGCTATATACAGGGTGTTACGGTACAGAGTCAATGTGGAGGCTATATACAGGGTGTTACGGTACAGAATCAATGTGGAGGCTATATACAGGGTGTTACGGTACAGAAGTCAATGTGGAGGCTATATACAGGGTGTTACGGTACAGAGTCAATGGTGGAGGCTATATACAGGGTGTTACGGTACAGAGTCAATGTGGAGGCTATATACAGGGGGTACCGGTACAGAGTCAATGTGGAGGCTATATACAGGGTGTTACCGGTACAGAGTCAATGTGGAGGCTATATACAGGGTGTTACGGTACAGAGTCAATGTGGAGGCTATATACAGGGGGGTACCGGTACAGAGTCAATGTGGAGGCTATATACAGGGTGTTACCGGTACAGAGTCAATGTGGAGGCTATATAACAGGGCGGTACAGAGTCATGTGGAGGCTATATACAGGGTACAGTACAGAGTCAATGTGGAGGCTATATACAGGTGGTACCGGTACAGAGTCAATGTGGAGGCTAATATACAGGGGTACAGGTACAGAGTCAATGTGGAGGCTATATACAGGGTATTACGGTACAGAGTCAATGTGGAGGCTATATACAGGGTATACGGTACAGGAGTCAATGGGGAGGCTATATCAGGGGGTAGCGGTACAGAGTCAATGTGGAGGCTATACACAGGGTACCGGTACAGAGTCAATGTGGAGGCTATATACAGGGGGTACCAGTACAGAGTCAATGTGGAGGCTATATACAGGGTATTTACGGTACAGAGTCAATGTGGAGGCTATATACAGGGTATTACGGTACAGAGTCAATGTGGAGGTTATATACAGGGTGTTACGGTACAGAGTTAATGTGGAGGCTATATACAGGGTGTTACGGTACAGAGTCAATGTGGAGGCTATATACAGGGTGTTACGGTACAGAGTCAATGTGGAGGCTATATACAGGGTGTTACGGTACAGAGTCAATGTGGAGGCTATATACAGGGTGTTACGGTACAGAATCAATGTGGAGGCTATATACAGGGTGTTACGGTACAGAGTCAATGTGGAGGCTATATACAGGGTGTTACGGTACAGAGTCAATGTGGAGGCTATATACAGGGGGTACCGGTACAGAGTCAATGTGGAGGCTATATACAGGGTATTACGGTACAGAGTCAATGTGGAGGCTATATACAGGGTATTACGGTACAGAGTCAATGTGGAGGCTATATACAGGGTATTACGGTACAGAGTCAATGTGGAGGCTATATACAGGGGGTACCGGTACAGAGTCAATGTGGAGGCTATATACAGGGTGTACCGGTACAGAGTCAATGTGGAGGCTATATACAGGGTGTTACGGTACAGAGTCAATGTGGAGGCTATATACAGGGGGTACCGGTACCGAGTCAATGTGGAGGCTATATACAGGGGTACCAGTACAGAGTCAATGTGGAGGCTATATACAGGGTGTTACGGTACAGAGTCAATGTGGAGGCTATATACAGGGTATTACGGTACAGAGTCAATGTGGAGGCTATATACAGGGGGTACCAGTACAGAGTCAATGTGGAGGCTATATACAGGGTATTACGGTACAGAGTCAATGTGGAGGCTATATACAGGGTGTTATGGTACAGATTCAATGTGGAGGCTATATACAGGGTGTTACGGTACAGAGTCAATGTGGAGGCTATATACAGGGTGTTACGGTACAGAGTCAATGTGGAGGCTATATACAGGGTGTTACGGTACAGAGTCAATGTGGAGGCTATATACAGGGGGTACCAGTACAGAGTCAATGTGGAGGCTATATACAGGGTATTACGGTACAGAGTCAATGTGGAGGCTATATACAGGGTGTTATGGTACAGAGTCAATGTGGAGGCTATATACAGGGTGTTACGGTACAGAGTCAATGTGGAGGCTATATACAGGGTGTTACGGTACAGAGTCAATGTGGAGGCTATATACAGGGTGTTACGGTACAGAGTCAATGTGGAGTCTATATACAGGGGGTACCGGTACAGAGTCAATGTGGAGGCTATATACAGGGTGTTACGGTACAGAGTCAATGTGGAGGCTATATACAGGGTGTTACGGTACAGAGTCAATGTGGAGGCTATATACAGTGTGTTACGGTACAGAGTCAATGTGGAGGCTATATACAGGGTGTTACGGTACAGAGTCAATGTGGAGGCTATATACAGGGGGTACCGGTACAGAGTCAATGTGGAGGCTATATACAGGGGGTACCGGTACAGAGTCAATGTGGAGGCTATATACAGGGTGTTACGGTACAGAGTCAATGTGGAGGCTATATACAGGGGGTACCAGTACAGAGTCAATGTGAAGGCTATATACAGGGGGTACTGGTACAAAGTCAATGTGGAGGCTATATACAGGGGGTACCGGTACAGAGTCAATGTGGAGGCTATACACAGGGTACCGGTACAGAGTCAATGTGGAGGCTATATACAGGGTGTTACGGTACAGAGTCAATGTGGAGGCTATATACAGGGTGTTACGGTACAGAGTCAATGTGGAGGCTATATACAGGGTGTTACGGTACAGAGTCAATGTGGAGGCTATATACAGGGGGTACTGGTACAGAGTCAATGTGGAGGCTATATACAGGGTATTACGGTACAGAGTCAATGTGGAGGCTATATACAGGGGGTACCGGTACAGAGTCAATGTGGAGGCTATATACAGGGTGTTACGGTACAGAGTCAATGTGGAGGCTATATACAGGGGGTACCAGTACAGAGTCAATGTGAAGGCTATATACAGGGGGTACTGGTACAAAGTCAATGTGGAGGCTATATACAGGGGGTACCGGTACAGAGTCAATGTGGAGGCTATACACAGGGTACCGGTACAGAGTCAATGTGGAGGCTATATACAGGGTGTTACGGTACAGAGTCAATGTGGAGGCTATATACAGGGGGTAGCGGTACAGAGTCAATGTGGAGACTATATACAGGGGGTACCAGTACAGAGTCAATGTGGAGGCTATATACAGGGTATTACGGTACAGAGTCAATGTGGAGGCTATATACAGGGTATTACGGTACAGAGATGTGGAGGCTATACACAGGGTACCGGTACAGAGTCAATGTGGAGGCTATATACAGGGTGTTACGGTACAGAGTCAATGTGGAGGCTATATACAGGGGGTACCAGTACAGAGTCAATGTGGAGGCTATATACAGGGGGTACCGGTACAGAGTCAATGCGGAGGCTATACACAGGGTACCGGTACAGAGTCAATGTGGAGGCTATATACAGGGGGTACCAGTACAGAGTCAATGTGGAGGCTATATACAGGGTATAACAGTACAGAGTCCATGTGGAGGCTATATACAGGGGGTACCGGTACAGAGTCAATGTGGAGTCTATATACAGGGTATTACGGTACAGAGTTATAGTGGAGGCTATATACAAGGGGTACCGGTACAGAGTCAATGTGGAGGCTATATACAGGGTATTACGGTACAGAGTTAATGTGGAGGCTATATACAGGGGGTACCGGTACAGAGTTAATGTGGAGGCTATATACATGGGTACCGGTACAGAGTTAATGTGGAGGCTATATACAGGGGGTACCGGTACAGAGTCAATGTGGAGGCTATATACAGGGGGTACCGGTACATAGCCAATGTGGAGGCTATATACAGGGTATTACGGTACAGAGTCAATGTGGAGGCTATATACAGGGGGTACCGGTACAGAGTCAATGTGGAGGCTATATACAGGGTGTTACGGTACAGAGTCAATGTGGAGGCTATATACAGGGGGTACCGGTACAGAGTCAATGTGGAGGCTATATACAGGGTATTACGGTACAGAGTCCATGTGGAGGCTATATACAGGGGGTACCAGTACAGAGTCAATGTGGAGGTTATATACAGGGGGTACCGGTACAGAGTCAATGTGGAGGCTATATACAGGGGGTACCGGTACAGAGTCAATGTGGAGGCTATATACAGGGGGTACCGGTACAGAGTCAATGTGGAGGCTATATACAGGGTGTTACGGTACAGAGTCAATGTGGAGGCTATATACAGGGGGTACCAGTACAGAGTCAATGTGAAGGCTATATACAGGGGGTACTGGTACAAAGTCAATGTGGAGGCTATATACAGGGGGTACCGGTACAGAGTCAATGTGGAGGCTATACACAGGGTACCGGTACAGAGTCAATGTGGAGGCTATATACAGGGTGTTACGGTACAGAGTCAATGTGGAGGCTATATACAGGGTGTTACGGTACAGAGTCAATGTGGAGGCTATATACAGGGTGTTACGGTACAGAGTCAATGTGGAGGCTATATACAGGGGGTACTGGTACAGAGTCAATGTGGAGGCTATATACAGGGTATTACGGTACAGAGTCAATGTGGAGGCTATATACAGGGTATTACGGTACAGAGATGTGGAGGCTATACACAGGGTACCGGTACAGAGTCAATGTGGAGGCTATATACAGGGTGTTACGGTACAGAGTCAATGTGGAGGCTATATACAGGGGGTACCAGTACAGAGTCAATGTGGAGGCTATATACAGGGGGTACCGGTACAGAGTCAATGCGGAGGCTATACACAGGGTACCGGTACAGAGTCAATGTGGAGGCTATATACAGGGGGTACCAGTACAGAGTCAATGTGGAGGCTATATACAGGGTATAACAGTACAGAGTCCATGTGGAGGCTATATACAGGGGGTACCGGTACAGAGTCAATGTGGAGTCTATATACAGGGTATTACGGTACAGAGTTATAGTGGAGGCTATATACAAGGGGTACCGGTACAGAGTCAATGTGGAGGCTATATACAGGGTATTACGGTACAGAGTTAATGTGGAGGCTATATACAGGGGGTACCGGTACAGAGTTAATGTGGAGGCTATATACATGGGTACCGGTACAGAGTTAATGTGGAGGCTATATACAGGGGGTACCGGTACAGAGTCAATGTGGAGGCTATATACAGGGGGTACCGGTACATAGCCAATGTGGAGGCTATATACAGGGTATTACGGTACAGAGTCAATGTGGAGGCTATATACAGGGGGTACCGGTACAGAGTCAATGTGGAGGCTATATACAGGGTGTTACGGTACAGAGTCAATGTGGAGGCTATATACAGGGGGTACCGGTACAGAGTCAATGTGGAGGCTATATACAGGGTATTACGGTACAGAGTCCATGTGGAGGCTATATACAGGGGGTACCAGTACAGAGTCAATGTGGAGGTTATATACAGGGGGTACCGGTACAGAGTCAATGTGGAGGCTATATACAGGGGGGTACCGGTACAGAGTCAATGTGGAGGCTATATACAGGGGGTACCGGTACAGAGTCAATGTGGAGGCTATATACAGGGTGTTACGGTACAGAGTCAATGTGGAGGCTATATACAGGGGGTACCAGTACAGAGTCAATGTGAAGGCTATATACAGGGGGTACTGGTACAAAGTCAATGTGGAGGCTATATACAGGGGGTACCGGTACAGAGTCAATGTGGAGGCTATACACAGGGTACCGGTACAGAGTCAATGTGGAGGCTATATACAGGGTGTTACGGTACAGAGTCAATGTGGAGGCTATATACAGGGTGTTACGGTACAGAGTCAATGTGGAGGCTATATACAGGGTGTTACGGTACAGAGTCAATGTGGAGGCTATATACAGGGGGTACTGGTACAGAGTCAATGTGGAGGCTATATACAGGGTATTACGGTACAGAGTCAATGTGGAGGCTATATACAGGGGGTACCGGTACAGAGTCAATGTGGAGGCTATATACAGGGGGTACCGGTACAGAGTCAATGTGGAGGCTATATACAGGGGGTACCGGTACAGAGTCAATGTGGAGGCTATATACAGGGGGTACCGGTACAGAGTCAATGTGGAGGCTATATACAGGGTGTTACGGTACAGAGTCAATGTGGAGGCTATATACAGGGGGTACCGGTACAGAGTCAATGTGGAGGCTATATACAGGGGGTACCAGTACAGAGTCAATGTGGAGGCTATATACAGGGTGTTATGGTACAGAGTCAATGTGGAGGCTATATACAGGGTATTACGGTACAGAGTCAATGTGGAGGCTATATACAGGGGGTACCAGTACAGAGTCAATGTGGAGGCTATATACAGGGTATTACGGTACAGAGTCAATGTGGAGGCTATATACAGGGTGTTATGGTACAGATTCAATGTGGAGGCTATATACAGGGTGTTACGGTACAGAGTCAATGTGGAGGCTATATACAGGGTGTTACGGTACAGAGTCAATGTGGAGGCTATATACAGGGTGTTACGGTACAGAGTCAATGTGGAGGCTATATACAGGGGGTACCAGTACAGAGTCAATGTGGAGGCTATATACAGGGTATTACGGTACAGAGTCAATGTGGAGGCTATATACAGGGTGTTATGGTACAGAGTCAATGTGGAGGCTATATACAGGGTGTTACGGTACAGAGTCAATGTGGAGGCTATATACAGGGTGTTACGGTACAGAGTCAATGTGGAGGCTATATACAGGGTGTTACGGTACAGAGTCAATGTGGAGGCTATATACAGGGTGTTACGGTACAGAGTCAATGTGGAGGCTATATACAGGGTGTTACGGTACAGAGTCAATGTGGAGGCTATATACAGGGTGTTACGGTACAGAGTCAATGTGGAGGCTATATACAGTGTGTTACGGTACAGAGTCAATGTGGAGGCTATATACAGGGTGTTACGGTACAGAGTCAATGTGGAGGCTATATACAGGGGGTACCGGTACAGAGTCAATGTGGAAGCTATATACAGGGGGTACCGGTACAGAGTCAATGTGGAGGCTATATACAGGGTGTTACGGTACAGAGTCAATGTGGAGGCTATATACAGGGGGTACCAGTACAGAGTCAATGTGAAGGCTATATACAGGGGGTACTGGTACAAAGTCAATGTGGAGGCTATATACAGGGGGTACCGGTACAGAGTCAATGTGGAGGCTATACACAGGGTACCGGTACAGAGTCAATGTGGAGGCTATATACAGGGTGTTACGGTACAGAGTCAATGTGGAGGCTATATACAGGGGGTAGCGGTACAGAGTCAATGTGGAGACTATATACAGGGGGTACCAGTACAGAGTCAATGTGGAGGCTATATACAGGGTATTACGGTACAGAGTCAATGTGGAGGCTATATACAGGGTATTACGGTACAGAGATGTGGAGGCTATACACAGGGTACCGGTACAGAGTCAATGTGGAGGCTATATACAGGGTGTTACGGTACAGAGTCAATGTGGAGGCTATATACAGGGGGTACCAGTACAGAGTCAATGTGGAGGCTATATACAGGGGGTACCGGTACAGAGTCAATGCGGAGGCTATACACAGGGTACCGGTACAGAGTCAATGTGGAGGCTATATACAGGGGGTACCAGTACAGAGTCAATGTGGAGGCTATATACAGGGTATTACGGTACAGAGTCCATGTGGAGGCTATATACAGGGTGTTACGGTACAGAGTCAATGTGGAGTCTATATACAGGGTATTACGGTACAGAGTTAATGTGGAGTCTATATACAGGGGGTACCGGTACAGAGTCAATGTGGAGTCTATATACAGGGGGTACCGGTACAGAGTTAATGTGGAGGCTATATACAGGGGGTACTGGTACATAGCCAATGTGGAGGCTATATACAGGGGGTACCGGTACAGAGTCAATGTGGAGTCTATATACAGGGTATTACGGTACAGAGTTATAGTGGAGGCTATATACAAGGGGTACCGGTACAGAGTCAATGTGGAGGCTATATACAGGGTATTACGGTACAGAGTTAATGTGGAGGCTATATACAGGGGGTACCGGTACAGAGTTAATGTGGAGGCTATATACATGGGTACCGGTACAGAGTTAATGTGGAGGCTATATACAGGGGGTACCGGTACAGAGTCAATGTGGAGGCTATATACAGGGGGTACCGGTACATAGCCAATGTGGAGGCTATATACAGGGTATTACGGTACAGAGTCAATGTGGAGGCTATATACAGGGGGTACCGGTACAGAGTCAATGTGGAGTCTATATACAGGGGGTACCGGTACAGAGTCAATGTGGAGGCTATATACAGGGGGTACCGGTACAGAGTCAATGTGGAGGCTATATACAGGGTGTTACGGTACAGAGTCAATGTGGAGGCTATATACAGGGGGTACCGGTACAGAGTCAATGTGGAGGCTATATACAGGGGGTACCGGTACAGAGTCAATGTGGAGGCTATATACAGGGGGGTACCGGTACAGAGTCTATGTGGAGGCGATATACAGGGGGTACCGGTACAGAGTCAATGTGGAGGCTATATACAGGGGGTACCGGTACAGAGTCAATGTGGAGGCTATATACAGGGTGTTACGGTACAGAGTCAATGTGGAGGCTATATACAGGGGGTAGCGGTACAGAGTCAATGTGGAGACTATATACAGGGGGTACCAGTACAGAGTCAATGTGGAGGCTATATACAGGGTATTACGGTACAGAGTCAATGTGGAGGCTATATACAGGGTATTACGGTACAGAGATGTGGAGGCTATACACAGGGTACCGGTACAGAGTCAATGTGGAGGCTATATACAGGGTGTTACGGTACAGAGTCAATGTGGAGGCTATATACAGGGGGTACCAGTACAGAGTCAATGTGGAGGCTATATACAGGGGGTACCGGTACAGAGTCAATGCGGAGGCTATACACAGGGTACCGGTACAGAGTCAATGTGGAGGCTATATACAGGGGGTACCAGTACAGAGTCAATGTGGAGGCTATATACAGGGTATTACGGTACAGAGTCCATGTGGAGGCTATATACAGGGTGTTACGGTACAGAGTCAATGTGGAGTCTATATACAGGGTATTACGGTACAGAGTTAATGTGGAGTCTATATACAGGGGGTACCGGTACAGAGTCAATGTGGAGTCTATATACAGGGGGTACCGGTACAGAGTTAATGTGGAGGCTATATACAGGGGGTACTGGTACATAGCCAATGTGGAGGCTATATACAGGGGGTACCGGTACAGAGTCAATGTGGAGTCTATATACAGGGTATTACGGTACAGAGTTATAGTGGAGGCTATATACAAGGGGTACCGGTACAGAGTCAATGTGGAGGCTATATACAGGGTATTACGGTACAGAGTTAATGTGGAGGCTATATACAGGGGGTACCGGTACAGAGTTAATGTGGAGGCTATATACATGGGTACCGGTACAGAGTTAATGTGGAGGCTATATACAGGGGGTACCGGTACAGAGTCAATGTGGAGGCTATATACAGGGGGTACCGGTACATAGCCAATGTGGAGGCTATATACAGGGGGTACCGGTACAGAGTCAATGTGGAGTCTATATACAGGGGGTACCGGTACAGAGTCAATGTGGAGGCTATATACAGGGGGTACCGGTACAGAGTCAATGTGGAGGCTATATACAGGGTGTTACGGTACAGAGTCAATGTGGAGGCTATATACAGGGGGTACCGGTACAGAGTCAATGTGGAGGCTATATACAGGGGGTACCGGTACAGAGTCAATGTGGAGGCTATATACAGGGGGGTACCGGTACAGAGTCTATGTGGAGGCGATATACAGGGGGTACCGGTACAGAGTCAATGTGGAGGCTATATACAGGGGGTACCGGTACAGAGTCAATGTGCGGGGGGGCACCGGTTAGTCAAGGTAATTGAGGTAATATGTACATGTAGATAAAGTTATTAAAGTGACTATCAAAGATAATAACAGAGAGTAGCAGCAGTGTAGAAGAGGAGGGGGCAATGCAAATAGTCTGGGTAGCCATTTGATTAGCTGTTTAGGAGTCATATGGCTTGCGGGGTAGAAGCTGTTTAGAAGCCTCTTGGACCTAGACTTGGTGCTCTGGTACCGCTTGCCGTGTGATAGTAGCGACAACAGTCTATGACTAGAATGACTGGAGTCTTTGACACTGCCTGGTATAGAGGTCCTGGATCACAGGAAGTTTGGCCCTTGTGATGTACTGGGCCGTACACACTACCCTCTGTAGTGCCTTACAGTTGGAGGCCGAGCAGTTGCCATACCAGGCAGTGATGCAACCCGTCAGGATGCTCTCGATGGTGCAGCTGTAAAACCTCTTGAGGATCTGAGGACCCATGCCAAATCTTTTCAGTTTCCTGAGGGATAATAGGCTTTGACGTGCCGTCTTCATTGCTGTCTTGGTGTGTTTGGACCATGTTAGTTAGTTGGTGATGTGGACACCAAGGAACCTGAAGCTCTCAACCTGTTCTACTACAGCCCGGTCGATGAGAATGGGCGCGTGCTCGGTCCTCCTTTTCCTGTAGTCCACAATCATCTCCTTTGTCTTGATCACGTTGAGGGACAGGTTGTTATCCTGGCACCACACTGCCAGGTCTCTGACCTGCTCCCTATTGGCTGTCTCATTGTTGTTGGTGATCAAGCCTACCGCTGTTGTGTCATCAGCAAACTGAATGATGGTGTTGGACATGAGTGCAGTCACGAGTGAACAGGGAGTACAGGAGGGGACAAAGCACGCACCCCTGAGGGGCCCCCGTGTTGAGGATCAGCGTGGCGGATGTGTTGTTGCCTACCCTTACCACCTGGGGGCGGCCCCTTCAGGAAGTCCAGGATCCAGTTGCAGAGGGAGGTGTTTAGTCCCAGGGTCCTTAGCTTTGTGATGAACTTTGAAGGCTCTATAGTGTTCAATGCTGAGCTGTAGTCAATGAACAGTATTCTCACATAGGTGTTTCTTTTGTCCAGGTGGGAAAGGGCAGTGTGGAGTGCAATAGAGATTGCATCATCTGTGGATCTGTTGGTGCAGTATTCAAATTGGAGTGTGTCTAAGGTTTCTCGGATAATGGTGGTGATGTGAGCCATGACCAGCCTTTTAAAGCATTTCATGGCTACAAACGTGAGTGCTACGGGTCGGTAGTCATTTAGTCAGCTTACCTTAGTGTTCTTGGGCACAGGGACTACGGTGGTCTCCATGAAACATGTTGGTATTACAGACTCAGACAGGGAGAGGTTGAGAATGTCAGTGAAGACATTTGCCTGTTGGTCAGCGCATGCTCGGATTACACGTCCTGGTAATCCGTCTGACCCCGCGGCCTTGTGAATGTTGACCTGTTTAAAGCAGAGTGTGATCACACAGTCGTACGGGAACAGCTGCTGCTCTCATGCATGTTTCAGTGTTACTTGCCTCGAAGCGAGCATTATTTAGCTTGTCTGGTAGGCTCGTGTCTCTGGGCAGCTCAAGGTAATTGAGACACGGTAGCAGCAACATTATGTACAAAAACAAGTTAATGAACAACGCGAAAAAAAAAATATATATATCATGTTTGGATAAGATCCAATATGACGGCAGCCATCCCCTCCGGCGCCATCTTCCTGCAACAACTTCCTGTCTACCATGTGTATCCCGTACATAGGACTATTACATCCCCTCCGGCGCCATCTTCCTGCAACAACTTCCTGTCTACCATGTGTATCCCGTACATAGGACTATTACATCCCCTCCGGCGCCATCTTCCTGCAACAACTTCCTGTCTACCATGTGTATCCCGTACATAGGACTATTACATCCCCTCCGGCGCCATCTTCCTGCAACAACTTCCTGTCTACCATGTGTATCCCGTACATAGGACTATTACATCCCCTCCGGCGCCATCTTCCTGCAACAACTTCCTGTCTACCATGTGTATCCCGTACATAGGACTATTACAACTTGAAACTGAATTGATTGATAGAGAACAGGCAGCACTAAAGGCTCTGGTCGCATCCCTAATGGTACCATATTACCTCTATAGTGCCCTATAAAGGATCTGGTCCAAAGTAGTGCTCTATGTAGGGAAGAGGGAGCCATTTGGGACTATGGGAGCCGTTTATGATGAGTGTTTGATTTAGGACAAACCATTTGCCTCAAGTTGTAATTTTCCCTTTGATATCTAGCTAACGCTGGACATTCTTTGGCTCGGCTACTAGAACATTTTCATTGCTTTGGAGTCGGACCTAAAGTACCAGTCAAAAGGTTTGGACACAGCTTCTCATTCAAGGGTTTTTCTTTACTTTTATTGACATCATAGAATAATAGTGAAGACATCAAAACTATGAAATAACACAAACGGAATCATGTAGTAACCAGAAAAGTGTTAAACAAATCAAAATATATTTTATATTTGAGATTCTCTGAAGAAGCCACCCTTTGTCTTGATGACAGCTTTGCACACTCTTGGCATTCTGTCAACCAGCTTCACCTGGAATGCTTTTCCTTCACTCTGCGGTCTGACTCATCCCAAACCATCAAATTGGGTTGAGGTCGGCTGATTGTGGAGACCAGACTCATCCCAAACTCGAAGCATCTCTTTTCATTAAAAGTCCAATGAGGCTCTTAACTTTTTCACAACTTACGTTCTTAAATATCAGACTAGGTCTATTTCAGGTGCCAAACAGGCTCAACGTTGTAGTCAGGGTGAGTGATTTAGTTAGCAGTGACTTCGTTAAAGGCTTTTAAACATTCAGGATTTCTCTCTGGATTTATGTGCTTGGCAAGGGAGCAGGAACGGATTATGTTTTGGTGCCTCTGTGATTGACAGAAAGCCTGGGTTGAATGTTTCATGTAGCAGAGGGGGGCGGGGGGGGATTATGGTGATATACTAGGCTTTGACACAATGTTCTGGTCCAGGATATCTCCCAGGATCTCCTTTGGGTCAGTGCCATTAACTGGCCTGGCTACAAACATCAGGGAAGATTCAGTGTGGGGAAGGACTCCATTAACTGACCTGGCTACAAACATCAGGGAAGATTCAGTGAGGGGAAGGACTCCATTAACTGGCCTGGCTACAAACATCAGGGAAGATTCAGTGAGGGGAAGGACTCCATTAACTGGCCTGGCTACAAACATCAGGGAAGATTCAGTGAGGGGAAGGACTCCATTAACTGGCCTGGCTACAAACATCAGGGAAGATTCAGTGAGGGGAAGGACTCCATTAACTGACCTGGCTACAAACATCAGGGAAGATTCAGTGAGGGGAAGGACTCCATTAACTTGCCTGGCTACAAACATCAGGGAAGATTCAGTGTGGGGAAGGACTCCATTAACTGGCCTGGCTACAAACATCAGGGAAGATTCAGTGAGGGGAAGGACTCCATTAACTGGCCTGGCTACAAACATCAGGGAAGATTCAGTGAGGGGAAGGACTCCATTAACTGGCCTGGCTACAAACATCAGGGAAGATTCAGTGAGGGGAAGGACTCCATTAACTGGCCTGGCTACAAACATCAGGGAAGATTCAGTGTGGGGAAGGACTCCATTAACTTGCCTGGCTACAAACATCAGGGAAGATTCAGTGAGGGGAAGGACTCCATTAACTGGCCTGGCTACAAACATCAGGGAAGATTCAGTGAGGGGAAGGACTCCATTAACTGGACTGGCTACAAACATCAGGGAAGATTCAGTGTGGGGAAGGACTCCATTAACTGGCCTGGCTACAAACATCAGGGAAGATTCAGTGTGGGGAAGGACTCCATTAACTGGCCTGGCAACAAACATCAGGGAAGATTCAGTGTGGGGAAGGACTCCATTAAGTGGCCTGGCTACAAACATCAGGGAAGATTCAGTGTGGGGAAGGGCTCCATTAACTGGCCTGGCTACAAACATCAGGGAAGATTCAGTGTGGGGAAGGACTCCATTAACTGGCCTGGCTACAAACATCAGGGAAGATTCAGTGTGGGGAAGGACTCCATTAACTGGCCTGGCTACAAACATCAGGGAAGATTCAGTGAGGGGAAGGACTCCATTAACTGGCCTGGCTACAAACATCAGGGAAGATTCAGTGAGGGGAAGGACTCCATTAACTGGCCTGGCTACAAACATCAGGAAAGATTCAATGTGGGGAAGGACTAAACGGTAACTGAAGCCCCGATCTGCTGGTTTAAACCAGAGTCAGAGACAGAAAACTCCCAACATTGGCTGAATGTAATGTTTTCAACCAATCCCATTATAAACACTGTAATATCTGACTACATAAGATATCGTAGTGACTTAGCGACGTCGTCAAAATAGGTTTTTTACACCTTTTTGGTGTAATGGTAAGATGTTGGCTTGACAGTTGCTGGACCTGTGTTCGAGTCCCTTGTTGGCGTCTATCTGCCAATATCTTTTGCTACAATGTAACCAAGCGATCTAGAAAGCTTTGACACAGTGTTCTGTTCTGGTCCAGGATATCCCCCATGGGATGTCTCTCTGGGTCGCTGACATTAAACCCTTCAATCATCAGGCTGCAACCTGCTGGCAAGCCAGGCTCACAGAGGAAACCGAGGCTGAAGGAGCTGATATGAGTGGATTTGGCAACAGTTGACTACTGTGGATATAAATTTAGCTTCACAACTGCTATCTGCAGCGTTTATGTGACTCATTAAATGTATTTTATATACACTATCCCTGTCGAATGCATTTGAGACCTGAGACCTTCTCAGGCAGATATGTCTGTCCAGAGGGACACTGGGCCAGGATGCTAGACCAGGACACTGGGCCAGGACACTGGGCCAGGACACTAGACCAGGACACTGGACCAGGACACTGGACCAGGACACTGGGCCAGGACACTGGACCAGGATGCTAGACCAGGACACTGGGCCAGGACACTGGACCAGGACACTGGGCCAGGACACTAGACCAGGACACTGGGCCAGGACACTGGACCAGGACACTGGGCCAGGACACTGAACCAGGACACCAGACCAGGACGCTAGACCAGGACGCTAGACAACGGGCCAGGACACTAGACCAGGATGCTGGACCAGGACACTAGACCAGAACACTAGACCAGGACGCTAGACACCGGGCCAGGACACTAGACCAGGACGCTGGACCAGGACGCTAGACACCGGGCCAGGACAGTAGACCAGGACACCAGACCAGGACGCTAGACCAGGACGCTAGACACCAGGCCAGGACACTAGACCAGGACACTGGGCCAGGACACTGGGCCAGGACACTGGGCCAGGACACTAGACCAGGACACTGGACCAGGACACTGGACCAGGACACTGGGCCAGGACACTGGGGCAGGATGCTAGACCAGGACACTGGGCCAGGACACTAGACCAGGACACTGGGCCAGGACACTAGACCAGGACACTGGGCCAGGACACTGGGCCAGGATGCTAGACCAGGACACTGGGCCAGGACACTAGACCAGGACACTGGGCCAGGACACTGGGCCAGGACACTGGACCAGGATGCTAGACCAGGACACTGGGCCAGGACACTGGGCCAGGACACTGGGCCAGGACACTGGACCAGGACACTGGGCCAGGACACTGGACAAGGACACCAGACCAGGACACTGGACCAGGACACCAGACCAGGACGCTAGACCAGGACGCTAGACACCGGGTGTATGTTTCCAAACCGTTCCACTGAAAGATATGGCCATAATAACATTAGCCACAGAATTACAGTATGGACGACTGTTAGAGGAGATCGCTGTCAATACTGACGTTTTCTCGAAAAACATCAGATGAGTTTAACCAATGTTTCAGCGCAGAGTTTCTTCTGTCTACAGTCTCTGTACTGGTTTCCTGCCATTACGCTCCCGAGTAGCTCAGCGGTCGAAGGCACTGCATCTCGGTGCAAGAGGCGGCACTACAGACCCTGGTTCAATTCCAGGCTGTATCACAGCGGTATAAGGCACTGCATCTCAGTGCAAGAGGCATCACTACAGACCCTGGTTCAATTCCAGGCTGTATCACAGCGGTATAAGGCACTGCATCTCAGTGCAAGAGGCGTCACTACAGACCCTGGTTCCATTCCAGGCTGTATCACAGCGGTATAAGGCACTGCATCTCAGTGCAAGAGGCGTCACTACAGACCCTGGTTCAATTCCAGGCTGTATCACAGCGGTATAAGGCACTGCA
Source organism: Oncorhynchus kisutch (assembly GCF_002021735.2). Lineage (NCBI taxonomy): Eukaryota > Metazoa > Chordata > Actinopteri > Salmoniformes > Salmonidae > Oncorhynchus > Oncorhynchus kisutch. The sequence goes on along the minus strand of NW_022263414.1, from coordinate 35,557 downwards.
TCTCAGTGCAAGAGGCGTCACTACAGACCCTGGTTCAATTCCAGGCTGTATCACAGCGGTATAAGGCACTGCATCTCAGTGCAAGAGGCGTCACTACAGACCCTGGTTCAATTCCAGGCTGTATCACAGCGGTATAAGGCACTGCATCTCAGTGCAAGAGGCGTCACTACAGACCCTGGTTCAATTCCAGGCTGTATCACAGCGGTATAAGGCACTGCATCTCAGTGCAAGAGGCATCACTACAGACCCTGGTTCGATTCCAGGCTCTATCACATTCGGCTGTGATTGGGAGTCCCATAGGGCGGCACTCAACGGGTCCAACTTCGTCTGGGTTTGGACGGATTCGGCCGTCATTGTAAATAAGATTTTGTTCTTTTAACTGACTTGCCAAGTTAAATAAATACTATAGATTAGAAAACATCAGATAGTTTAACCTCTGTTCCACTGCAGAGTGTCTATACACTACACACCGCTCAATTCTGAAACCTATAAGGATGTGGCCCTAATGGTACCCTATTCCCTATGTAGTGCACTACTTTTGATAAAAGCCGTCTGGGCCCTGGTCTAAAGTAGTGCACTACCCTGTGGGCCCTGGTCTAAAGTAGTGCACTACCATAGTGCCCTGGTCTAAAGTAATGCACTACCATAGTGCCCTGGTCTAAAGTAGTGCACTACCATATAGATCCTGGTCACAAGTAGTGCACTACCTTATAGACCCTGGTCTAAAGTAGAGCACTACCCTATGGACCCCTGGTCTAAAGTAGAGCACTACCCTATGGACCCCTGGTCTAAAGTAGAGCACTACCCTATGGACCCCTGGTCTAAAGTAGAGCACTACCCTATGGACCCCTGGTCTAAAGTAGAGCACTACTCTATGGACCCTGGTCTAAAGTAGAGCACTACCCTATAGACCCCTGGTATAAAGTAGAGCACTACATAGGGAATAGGTTGCAGTCCTAACAGTTTGTTCTCTCACACAGTTCCTACAGTACGTCCTGAATGTATCAATACAGACAGTAATTACAGAGTGTCGTTATTGTACCTCTTTATGACCTCACACAGAGGTATTCTATGGCACGGACTATACCACTCAGACACATTTTAGATGGGTTTTTCTCAACCCCTTAGTGTTAGGTTGGTCATGGTGTGAGTTGGGGTGGGTTGTCTGTGTTCTTTATGACCTCACTCCTCAACATGTGTTCTATGACACGGACTATACCACTCAGACACATTTTAGAGGGGTATTTCTCAACCCCTTTCAGAGGACAAGGCTGCGTCACAAATGGCACCCTAATCCTTACATAGTGAACAACTTTGGACAACAACTCTATGGGCTATGTGTCAGAAGTAGTGTACTATATAGGGACTAGGGTGTCATTTGGGACAAATTCAGTCCTAGTTTCTCTTCAGCGAATTTAGTTGGTTGTGAAAGCAATTGACCCAAATATGTACAGGGAGAGGTCTGCAGAATATAAAGATGTATTTTCCTAACCTGAGCCTGTGTCTGGCTTTAGAGATTTACAATGTGTGGTCAGGGCTGGGGACTGCCAATGTTTCATTGGGCTCAGAGTGTGGTCAGGGCTGGGGACTGCCGATGTCTCATTGGGCTCAGAGTGTGGTCAGGGCTGGGCACTGCCGATGTCTCATTGGGCTCAGAGTGTGGTCAGGGCTGGGCACTGCCGATGTCTCATTGGGCTCAGAGTGTGGTCAGGGCTGGGGACTGTCGATGTCTCATTGGGCTCAGAGTGTGGTCAGGGCTGGGGACTGCCGATGTCTCATTGGGCTCAGAGTGTGGTCAGGGCTGGGGACTGTCGATGTCTCATTGGGCTCAGAGTGTGGTCAGGGCTGGGGACTGTTGATGTCTCATTGGGCTCAGAGTGTGGTCAGGGCTGGGGACTGCCGATGTCTCATTGGGCTCAGAGTGTGGTCAGGGCTGGGGACTGTCGATGTCTCATTGGGCTCAGAGTGTGGTCAGGGCTGGGGACTGCCGATGTCTCATTGGGCTCAGAGTGTGGTCAGGGCTGGGGACTGTCGATGTCTCATTGGGCTCAGAGTGTGGTCAGGGCTGGGGACTGTTGATGTCTCATTGGGCTCAGAGTGTGGTCAGGGCTGGGGACTGTCGATGTCTCATTGGGCTCAGAGTGTGGTCAGGGCTGGGGACTGCCGATGTCTCATTGGGCTCAGAGTGTGGTCAGGGCTGGGGACTGCTGATGTCTCATTGGGCTCAGAGTGTGGTCAGGGCTGGGGACTGTCGATGTCTCATTGGGCTCAGAGTGTGGTCAGGACTGGGGACTGCCGATGTCTCATTGGGCTCAGAGTGTGGTCAGGGCTGGGGACTGCCGACGTCTCATTGGGCTCAGAGTGTGGTCAGGGCTGGGGACTGCCGATGTCTCATTGGGCTCAGAGTGTGGTCAGGACTGGGGACTGCCGATGTCTCATTGGGCTCAGAGTGTGGTCAGGACTGGGGACTGCCGATGTCTCATTGGGCTCAGAGTGTGGTCAGGGCTGGGGACTGCCGATGTCTCATTGGGCTCAGAGTGTGGTCAGGGCTGGGGACTGCCGATGTCTCATTGGGCTCAGAGTGTGGTCAGGGCTGGGGACTGCCGATGTCTCATTGGGCTCAGAGTGTGGTCAGGGCTGGGGACTGCCGATGTCCCATTGGGCTCAGAGTGTGGTCAGGGTTGGGGACTGCCGACTGTCGATGTCTCATTGAGCTCAGAGTGTGGTCAGGGCTGGGGACTGCCGATGTCCCATTGGGCTCAGAGTGTGGTCAGGGCTGGGGACTGTCGATGTCTCATTGGGCTCAGAGTGTGGTCAGGGCTGGGGACTGCCGATGTCCCATTGGGCTCAGAGTGTGGTCAGGGTTGGGGACTGCCGACTGTCGATGTCTCATTGGGCTCAGAGTGTGGTCAGGGCTGGGGACTGCCGATGTCCCATTGGGCTCAGAGTGTGGTCAGGGCTGGGGACTGTCGATGTCTCATTGGGCTCAGAGTGTGGTCAGGGCTGGGGACTGCCGATGTCCCATTGGGCTCAGAGTGTGGTCAGGGTTGGGGACTGCCGACTGTCGATGTCTCATTGGGCTCAGAGTGTGGTCAGGGCTGGGGACTGCCGATGTCTCATTGGGCTCAGAGTGTGGTCAGGGCTGGGGACTGCCGATGTCTCATTGGGCTCAGAGTGTGGTCAGGGCTGGGGACTGCCGATGTCTCATTGGGCTCAGAGTGTGGTCAGGGCTGGGGACTGCCGATGTCTCATTGGGCTCAGAGTGTGGTCAGGGCTGGGGACTGCCGATGTCTCATTGGGCTCAGAGTGTGGTCAGGGCTGGGGACTGTTGATGTCTCATTGGGCTCAGAGTGTGGTCAGGGCTGGGGACTGCCGATGTCTCATTGGGCTCAGAGTGTGGTCAGGGCTGGGGACTGCCGATGTCTCATTGGGCTCAGAGTGTGGTCAGGGCTGGGGACTGCCGATGTCTCATTGGGCTCAGAGTGTGGTCAGGGCTGGGGACTGTCGATGTCTCATTGGGCTCAGAGTGTGGTCAGGGCTGGGGACTGTCGATGTCTCATTGGGCTCAGAGTGTGGTCAGGGCTGGGGACTGTCGATGTCTCATTGGGCTCATAGATAAATGTTTTTACAAATATCTGGAGTTGCGCGACTGGAGTTGCTTTCATTGCGTCTGGAGCAGAAAACCACATTTTATCGAACACGTCTTACCAATAAATTGACATGATGAGATGACAACATGGCAAGGAATTTCCTCCCACAGAGACGGTTGGCGTTCAACTGAAGAAAATAGAAAGTAGACATTTCAAAGTAAACAAAGAGCCAAAATAAAGAGGATGGTTTTTCTATTATTTCTTTCCGCTCCTCGACCTCTACTGGCTGGTCATGTTGTAGTTAACTTCCTGTCAAACAGCTCACCTTCCTTTGAAATGTCAACAACATCCGCTCCTCGACCTCTACTGGCTGGTCATGTTGTAGTTAACTTCCTGTCAAACAGCTCACCTCCCTTTGAAATGTCAACAACATCCGCTCCTCGACCTCTACTGGCTGGTCATGTTGTAGTTAACTTCCTGTCAAACAGCTCACCTCCCTTTGAAATGTCAACAACATCCGCTCCTCGACCTCTACTGGCTGGTCATGTTGTAGTTAACTTCCTGTCAAACAGCTCACCTCCCTTTGAAATGTCAACAACATCCGCTCCTCGACCTCTACTGGCTGGTCATGTTGTAGTTAACTTCCTGTCAAACAGCTCACCTCCCTTTGACATGTCAACAACATCCGCTCATCGACCTCTACTGGCTGGTCATGTTGTAGTTAACTTCCTGTCAAACAGCTCACCTCCCTTTGAAATGTCAACAACATCCGCTCCTCGACCTCCACTGGCTGGTCATGTTGTAGTTAACTTCCTGTCAAACAGCTCACCTCCCTTTGAAATGTCAACAACATCCGCTCCTCGACCTCCACTGGCTGGTCATGTTGTAGTTAACTTCCTGTCACACAGCTCACCTCCCTTTGAAATGTCAACAACATCCGCTCCTCGACCTCTACTGGCTGGTCATGTTGTAGTTAACTTCTTGTCACACAGCTCACCTCCCTTTGAAATGTCAACAACATCCGCTCCTCGACCTCTACTGGCTGGTCATGTTGTAGTTAACTTCCTGTCACACAGCTCACCTCCCTTTGAAATGTCAACAACATCTGCTCCTCGACCTCTACTGGCTGGTCATGTTGTAGTTAACTTCCTGTCACACAGCTCACCTCCCTTTGAAATGTCAACAACATCCGCTCCTCGACCTCTACTGGCTGGTCATGTTGTAGTTAACTTCCTGTCACACAGCTCACCTCCCTTTGAAATGTCAACAACATCCGCTCCTCGACCTCTACTGGCTGGTCATGTTGTAGTTAACTTCCTGTCACACAGCTCACCTCCCTTTGAAATGTCAACAACATCCGCTCCTCGACCTCTACTGGCTGGTCATGTTGTAGTTAACTTCCTGTCAAACAGCTCACCTCCCTTTGAAATGCCAACAACCTGATGTTTTCTCAACGTCCATGTTGTCGTAAGGTTCTGGCCAGCCCGGCCATGAAAGCGGGGAGGTCATGTTGATGTCAGAACAACACAACCACGCGACCGCTAATTCTCCTACTGCACCTTGACCTCTCAGTCAGGGGTGGTAACCAACCAGATTAAAACATAGGATTGACATAGCTGTGTCAATGTCTAGTTTATTTAGAGTGCTATTTTTTGGCTGGAATAAGAGATATGCTCATGTACGTGTAGCTGGCAAAACACCTTTCCACAGTACGGGGGGCACCTCCCCCCCACCCCACCTTTCAGACTCCCTGTCTCACTGCATGGGGGGCACCATCCCCCCCCCCCTTTCAGACTCCCTCTCTCACTGCATGGGGGGCACCACCCCCCCCCCCCTTTCAGACTCCCTGTCCCACAGCATGGGGGCACCTACCCCCCCCCCCCCCCCCCCCCTTTCAGACTCCCTGTCTCACTGCATGGGGGGCACCATCTCCCCCCCCCCTTTCAGACTCCCTGTCCCACAGCACGGGCTCCTCCCCCCCCCCCCCCTTTCAGACTCCCTGTCTCACTGCATGGGGGGCACCTAGCCCCCCCCCCCCTTTCAGACTCCCTGTCCCACAGCACGGGCTCCCCCCCCCCCCTTTCAGACTCCCTGTCTCACTGCATGGGGGGCACCTACCCCCCCCCCCCCCCACCTTTCAGACTCCCTGTCCCACAGCACAAGGGGCACCACCCCCCCCCCCCTTTCAGACTCCCTGTCCCACAGCACAAGGGGCACCATCCCCCCCCCTTTCAGACTCCCTGTCCCACAGCATGGGGGGGCACCATTCCCCCCCACCTTTCAGACTCCCTGTCCCACAGCATGGGGGGGCACCATTCCCCCCCCTTTCAGACTCCCTGTCCCACAGCATGGGGGGGCACCATTCCCCCCCACCTTTCAGACTCCCTGTCCCACAGCACAAGGGGCACCATTCCCCCCCCACCTTTCAGACTCCCTGTCCCACAGCATGGGGGGGCACCATTCCCCCCCACCTTTCAGACTCCCTTCCCACAGTACGGGGGGCAACATTCCCCCCCACCTTTCAGACTCCCTGTCGCACAGCACTGTGGAGGGGGGCACCATTCCCCCCCACTCTACTCAATCTACACCAGTGTTTCCCAACCTGGTCCTTCAGTTCGGTTATACAAGGCCATCTTGAGTCCATCCTCACCTCCTCCATCCCCATCTAGGTTTGGGTCTGCGTCGGCCCAGCTCCAAAAGGTCCAAGCTGATGTCTGATCTGCCGAGAGGGTCATCGGCTGTCACCTGCCCTGCCAACGGTGATCTGCACGACTAACAGGAAGAGGAAACCGCGCAGGAAAGACCCGTCCACACCGCCCACACCCCACCTTCCAATAAAGACTCCAAGGGTAGACAGTTGAGGTCGATCGTGACCAGAACCGCCCTCGTCAAGCGGCCATCTGGCTCGTAGGGATGAAGACCAGAACCTGCTCTCGTCAAGCGGCCATCGGGCTCGTAGGGATGAAGACCAGAACCTGGTCTCGTCAAGTGGCCATCAGGCTCGTAGGGATGAAGACCAGAACCTGCTCTCGTCAAGCGGCCATCGGGCTCGTAGGGATGAAGACCAGAACCTGGTCTCGTCAAGCGGCCATCGGGCTCGTAGGGATGAAGACTTGCTCTCGTCAAGCGGCCATCGGGCTCGTAGGGATGAAGACCAGAACCTGCTCTCGTCAAGCGGCCATCGGGCTCGTAGGGATGAAGACCTGCTCTCGTCAAGCGGCCATCGGGCTCGTAGGGATGAAGAGACTCCGAGCCGAACCCTTCACCTTGTCACCACTGAGCAGGAATACTAATGACTGAACTATAGTGAATTAGCACTGTGTAAATCTCTGCACAACACTGTATATATATATATATATATATACATACACAGACAGGTCCAACCTGATTACGTCACGGCAGCAACCCTCAGGCAGATTTACAGTGGGGATGAAGCTAAATGTGCAGAGTTGAATGTTTTATATACACTGTGTATACACTATATACACTGTGTTAATGATGGAATATTCTGTGTGTTTAAAAAAAATTATGTTTGTTGTTTTCTATCTGTACGTTGTCTATTGTTTGGCAGCAGCTATTCACCAAGTCACTTTAGGGAGTATGGGTAAATGTGCTATTCACCAAGTCACTTTAGGGAATATGGGTAAATGTGCTATTCACCAAGTCACTTTAGGGAGTATGGGTAAATGTGCTATTCACCAAGTCACTTTAGGGAGTATGGGTAAATGTGCTATTCACCAAGTCACTTTAGGGAGTATGGGTAAATGTGCTATTCACCAAGTCACTTTAGGGAGTATGGGTAAATGTGCTATTCACCAAGTCACTTTAGGGAGTATGGGTAAATGTGCTATTCACCAAGTCACTTTAGGGAGTATGGGTAAATGTGCTATTCACCAAGTCACTTTAGGGAGTATGGGTAAATGTGCTATTCACCAAGTCACTTTAGGGAGTATGGGTAAATGTGCTATTCACCAAGTCACTTTAGGGAGTATGGGTAAATGTGCTATTCACCAAGTCACTTTAGGGAGTATGGGTAAATGTGCTATTCACCAAGTCACTTTAGGGAGTATGGGTAAATGTGCTATTCACCAAGTCACTTTAGGGAGTATGGGTAAATGTGCTATTCACCAAGTCACTTTAGGGAGTATGGGTAAATGTGCTATTCACTAAGTCACTTTAGGGAGTATGGGTAAATGTGCTATTCACCAAGTCACTTTAGGGAGTATGGGTAAATGTGCTATTCACCAAGTCACTTTAGGGAGTATGGGTAAATGTGCTATTCACCAAGTCACTTTAGGGAGTATGGGTAAATGTGCTATTCACCAAGTCACTTTAGGGAGTATGGGTAAATGTGCTATTCACCAAGTCACTTTAGGGAGTATGGGTAAATGTGCTATTCACCAAGTCACTTTAGGGAGTATGGGTAAATGTGCTATTCACCAAGTCACTTTAGGGAGTATGGGTAAATGTGCTATTCACCAAGTCACTTTAGGGAGTATGGGTAAATGTGCTATTCACCAAGTCACTTTAGGGAGTATGGGTAAATGTGCTATTCACCAAGTCACTTTAGGGAGTATGGGTAAATGTGCTATTCACCAAGTCACTTTAGGGAGTATGGGTAAATGTGCTATTCACCAAGTCACTTTAGGGAGTATGGGTAAATGTGCTATTCACCAAGTCACTTTAGGGAGTATGGGTAAATGTGCTATTCACCAAGTCACTTTAGGGAGTATGGGTAAATGTGCTATTCACCAAGTCACTTTAGGGAGTATGGGTAAATGTGCTATTCACCAAGTCACTTTAGGGAGTATGGGTAAATGTGCTATTCACCAAGTCACTTTAGGGAGTATGGGTAAATGTGCTATTCACCAAGTCACTTTAGGGAGTATGGGTAAATGTGCCATTCACTAAGTCACTTAAGGGAGTATGGGTAAATGTGCTATTCACCAAGTCACTTTAGGGAGTATGGGTAAATGTGCTATTCACTAAGTCACTTTAGGGAGTATTGGTAAATGTGCTATTCACTAAGTCACTTTAGGGTAAATGTGCTATTCACTAAGTCACTTTAGGGAGTATGGGTAAATGTGCTATTCACTAAGTCACTTTAGGGAGTATGGGTAAATGTGCTATTCACTAAGTCACTTTAGGGAGTATGGGTAAATGTGCTATTCACCAAGTCACTTTAGGGAGTATGGGTAAATGTGCTATTCACTAAGTCACTTTAGGGAGTATGGGTAAATGTGCTATTCACCAATGCCCTTTTTGGGAGTATGGGTAAATGTGCTATTCACTCAGTCACTTTAGTTTAAATGTGCTATTCACTAAGTCACTTTAGGGAGTATGTGTAAATGTGCTATTCACTAAGTCACTTTAGGGAGTATGGGTAAATGTGCTATAATGTGGTTGTGATTCTAATGTAACCTCATCAGCCAGTTATCTGAAGCAATTAAACACCTGATATTACCTGGGCTCCCGTGTGGCACAGCGGTCTAAGCCAGTGCATCTCAGTGCTACAGACCCTGGTTCGATTCCAGGCTGTATCACAGCTGTCTAAGGCACTGCATCTCAGTGCTAGAGGTGTCACCACAGACTGGTTCGATTCCAGGCTGTATCAGTCCGTGCTTCTACACCTGCATTGCTTGCTGTTTGGGGTTTTAGGCTGGGTTTCTGTACAGCACTTTGAGATATTAGCTGAAGGGCTATATAAATAAATTTGATTTGATTTTGATTTGATATCACAACCGGCCGTGATAGGGAGTCCCATAGGGCGGCGCACAATTGGCCCAGTGTTGTCCGGGTTAGGGTTTGGCCCCTGGCTAGGTCGCCATTGTAATTAATTATTTGTTCTTAAACTGACGTGCCTAGTTAAATAAAGGTAAAATACAACCCACGTCTAACCCAGACTGTACATCTAGTCTTCAAACTATCAAACTAACATCAATCTGTGGTGCTTCGACAGGGCAAATAGCCAATCAGAGCAGATCTTGGATAGCCCATGTCTAACCCTTCTCTCTGTACTAAATGTTCCAGACTGTACATCTAGTCTTCAAACTGTCTAACTAACAACAATCTGTGGAATAAGATATGTAGCTGGGCTGTACGGGCCTTTAACAACAGATGACCTGATTGGTTCTGCTTCCTGATACTTTGCATTGACAAGACCTATTCATACCCAAATGTTATGATGTTCCAGGCATTTTCCTCTCATGAAAGTACTGTCTCTTTTTGAACTCTCACCTCCATGCTTGACCTCAACGGGCTGATTGTTTAATGAAGTGAGAAGAACAAGGCATTGTTGCTAGCGCGCTAGCTTCAGTAAATGTGTGTGTTGGTTGTTTTGACTGACTACTTTAATTGGGTTCAATGCTAGAGGTCCCCATGTCACGCCATGTCCCAATGAGCCGTTCGTTCAGAACTGGCAATAATGCAGCCACTCTATACAATAACCCCTCTTCCTTTCAGAACAGGAAATACAGGCCATCTCTCTCTCGCTAATCAAATCAAATCAAATTGTTTTAGTCACATGCGCTGAATACAGCAGGTGTAGTAGACCTCACAGTGAAATGCTGAATACAACAGGTGTAGTAGACCTCACAGTGAAATGCTGAATACAACAGGTGTAGTAGACCTCACAGTGAAATGCTGAATACAACAGGTGTAGTAGACCTCACAGTGAAATGCTGAATACAACAGGTATAGTAGACCTCACAGTGAAATGCTGAATACAACAGGTGTAGTAGACCTTACAGTGAAATGCTGAATACAACAGGTGTAGTAGACCTCACAATGAAATGCTGAATACAACAGGTGTAATAGACCTTACAGTGAAATGCTGAATACAACAGGTGTAGTAGACCTCACAATGAAATGCTGAATACAACAGGTGTAGTAGACCTCACAGTGAAATGCTGAATACAACAGGTGTAGTAGACCTTACAGTGAAATGCTGAATACAACAGGTGTAGTAGACCTCACAGTGAAATGCTGAGGACAACAGGTGTAGTAGACCTCACAATGAAATGTTTACTTACGAGCCCCTAACCAACAATGCAGTTTAAAAAATAAGAATAAGAAATAAAAGTAACAAGTAATTCAAGAGCAGCAGTAAAATAACAATAGCGAGACTATATACAGGGTGTTACGGTACAGAGTCAATGTGGAGGCTATATACAGGGGGTACCGGTACAGAGTCGATGAGGAGGCTATATACAGGGTATTACGGTACAGAGTCAATGTGGAGGCTATATACAGGGTGTTACGGTACAGAGTCAATGTGGAGGCTATATACAGGGTATTACGGTACAGAGTCAATGTGGAGGCTATATACAGGGGGTACCGGTACAGAGTCGATGTGGAGGCTATATACAGGGGGTACCGGTACAGAGTCGATGTGGAGGCTATATACAGGGTATTACGGTACAGAGTCAATGTGGAGGCTATATACAGGGGGTACCGGTACAGAGTCGATGTGGAGGCTATATACAGGGTATTACGGTGGGGGCACCAGGTTAGTTGAGGTAGTATGTACATGTAGGTAGAGTTATTAAAGTGACTATGCATAGATGATAACAACAGAGAGAAGCAGCAGTGTAAAAAAGGGGGGTTAATGTAAATAGTCTGGGTAGCCATTTGATTGGCTGTTCAGGAGTCTTACGGCTTGGGGGGGTAGAAGCTGTTTAGAAGCCTCTTGGACTCTGACCCTCTGTAGTCCCTTGCGGTCGGAGACCGAGCAGTTGCCATACCTGGCAGTGACGCAACCAGTCATGCTCTCAATGGTGCTGCTGTAGAACCTTTTGAGGATCTGACAACCCAAATATTTTCAGTCTCCTGAGGGAGAATATGTTTTGTCGTGCCCTCTTCACGACTGTCTTGGTGTGCTTGGACCATGTTAGTTTGTTGGTGATGTGGACACCAAGGAACTTGAAGCTCTCAACCTGCTCCACTACAGGCCCGTCGATGACAATGTTGGCATGCTCCGTCCTCTTTTTCCTGTAGTCCACAATCATCTCCTTTGTCTTGATCACGTTGAGAGAGAAGTTGTTATCCTGGCACCACACGGCCAGGTCACTGACCTCCTCCCTACAGGCTTTCTCTTCCTTTTCGGTGATCGGGCCTTCCGCTGTTGTGTCATCGGCAAACTTAATGATGGTGTTGGAGTCGTGCCTGGCTGTGCAGTCATGAGTGAACAGGGAGCACAGGAGGGGACTGAGCACACACCCCTGAGGGGCCCCCACGTTGAGGATCAGCATGGCGGATGTGTTGTTACCTACCCTTGCCACCTGGGGGCAGCCTATCAGGAAGTCCAGGATCCAGTTGCAGAGGGAGGTGTTCAGTGCCAGGGTCCTTAGCTTATTGATGAGCTTTGTGGGCACTATGGTGTTGAACGCTGAGCTGTATTCAATTAATAGCATTCTCACATAGGTGTTCCTTTTGTCCAGGTGGGAAAGGGCCGTGTTGAGTGCAATAGAGATTGCACCATCTGTGGATCTGTTGGTGCGGTATGCAAATTGGAGTGGGTCTAGGGTTTCTTGGATAATGTTGTTGATGTGAGCCAATGACTAGTCTTTCAAAGCATTTCATGACTACAGATGTGAGTGCTAAAGGTCGGTTATCATTTAAGGCAGGTTACCTTAGTGTCCTTGGGCACAGGGACTATGGTTGTCTGCTTGAAACATGCTGGTAACATCCCGGCACAGCCAGAAGAGGACTGGCCACCCCACATAGCCTGGTTCCTCTCTAGGTTTCTTCCTAGGTTTTGGCCTTTCTAGGGAGTTTTTCCTAGCCACCGTGCTTCTACACCTGCATTGCTTGCTGTTTGGGGTTTTAGGCTGGGTTTCTGTACAGCACTTTGAGATATCAGCTGATGTACGAAGGGCTATATAAATACATTTGATTTGATTTGATTTGATTTGGTATTACAGACCCGGACAGGAAGAGGTTGAAATTGTCAGTGAAGACACTTGCCTGTTGGTCAGCTCATGCTCGCAGTACACGTCCTGGTAAACCGCCTGGCCTTGCGGCCTTATAAATGTTGACCTGTTTAAAGGTCGTACTCACATCGTCTGCAGATATCAGACAGTCATCCGGAACAGCTGGTGCTCTCATGCATGCGTCAGTGTTATTTGCCTTGAAGCGAACATAGAAGGTGTTTAGCTCATCTGGTAGGCTCGTGTCACTGGGCTGCTCTCGGCTGTGCTTCCCTTTGTAGTCTGTAGTGGTTTGCAAGCCTTGCCACATCCAACGAACGTCAGAGCCGGTGTAGTACGATTCAATCTTAGTCCTGTATTGATGCTTTGCCTGTTTGATGGTTCGTCAGAGGGCTTAGCGGGATTTCTTATAAGCTTCCGGGTTAGAGTCCCGCTCCTTGAAAGTGGCAGCTCTAGCCTTTAGTTAAGTGTGGATGTTGCCTGTAATCCATGGCTTCTAGTTGGGGTACGTAAGTACGGTCACTGTGGGGATGATGATGTCATCAATGCACTTATTGATGAAGCCAATGGGTGATGTGATGTACTCCTCAATGCCATCGGAGGAATCACGGAACATATTCCAGTCTGTGCAAAACAGTCCTGTAGTTTAGCATCTGCTGCATCTGACCACTTTTTTATAGACCGAGTCACTGGTACTTCCTGCTTCATTTTGTGCTTGTAAGCAGGAATCAGGAGGATAGAATTATGGTCAGATTTGCCAAATGGAGGGCGAGGGAGAGCTTTGTATGCGTCTCTGTGTGTAGCGCAAAGGTGGTCCAGAGTTTTGTTCCTATGGTTCCACATTGAACATGCTGATAGAAATTTGGTAAAACAGATTTCCCTGAAATTAAAGTTCCCGGCTAGTAGGAGCGCCGCCTCTGGGTGAACGTTTTCCTGTTTGCTTATGGCGGAATACAGCTCAATCAGGGCTGTCTTAGTGCCAGCATCTGACTGTGGTGGTATGTAGACAGCTACGAAAAATACAGATGAAAACTCTCTAGGTAGATAGTGTGGTCTACAGCTTATCATGAGATACTCTTCCTCGGGCGAGCAACACCTCAAGACTTCCTTAGATATCGTGCACCAGCTGTTATTTACAGAACGACATAGTCCGCCACACCTTGTCTAACCAGACACCGCTGTTCTATCCTGCCGATACAGTGTATAACCAGCCAGCTGTACGTTGGTAATGTCTAGTATGTTAATAATGTCGTCGTTCAGCCACGACTCCGTGAAGCATCAAATATTATAGTTTTGAATGTCCTGTTTGTAGTTTAAACTTCCGCGTAGGTCATCGATTTTATTTTCCAAAGATTGCACGTTTGCTAGCAGAATGGAAGGAAGTGGGGGTTTATTTGATCACCTACATATTCTCAGAAGGCAGCCCGCCCGCCCTCTGGCCCATTTGTCTCCTCCTTCTTTTCACACTAATGATGGGCATCTGAGCCTGTTCCCGGGAGAGCAGTATATCATTCACTTTAGTCGTTTAAGGAAAAAATGGATTCTGCCAGTCTGTGGTGAGTAATCGCAGTTCTGATGCCCAGAAGTTATTTTTGGTGATAAGAGACGATAGCAGCAACAATATGTACAAACTTTCTCTCTCTCTCTCTCTGTGTCTCTGTGTCTCTGTCTCTCTCTCTCTCTCTCTGTCTCTCTCTCTCTGTCTCTCTGTCTCTTTGTCTCTGTCTCTCTCTCTCTGTCTCTGTCTCTCTCTGTCTCTCTCTCTGTCTCTGTCTCTCTGTCTCTCTGTCTCTCTCTCTCTCTCTCTCTCTCTCTCTCTCTCTCTCTCTCTCTCTCTCTCTCTCTCTCTCTCTGTCTCTCTCTCTCTCTCTCTCTCTCTCTCTCTCTCTGTCTCTCTCTCTCTGTCTCTCTCTCTCTGTCTCTCTCTCTCTGTCTCTCTCTCTCTCTGTCTCTCTCTCTCTCTGTCTCTCTCTCTCTCTCTGTCTCTCTCTCTCTCTCTGTCTCTCTCTCTCTGTCTCTCTCTCTCTCTCTCTCTCTCTCTGTCTCTCTTCTCTCTCTCTGTCTCTGTCTCTCTCTGTCTCTGTCTCTCTATCTGTCTCTCTCTCTCTCTCTCTCTCTCTCTCTCTCTCTCTCTCTGTCTCTCTCTCTCTCTCTCTCTCTGTCTCTGTCTCTCTCTGTCTCTTCTCTGTCTCTCTCTCTGTCTCTCTCTCTCTCTCTCTCTCTGTCTCTCTCTCTGTCTCTCTCTCTCTCTCTGTCTCTCTCTCTCTGTCTCTCTCTCTCTCTCTGTCTCTCTCTCTCTGTCTCTCTCTCTCTCTGTCTCTCTCTCTCTCTGGTCTCTCTCTCTCTCTCTGTCTGTCTCTCTCTCTCTGTCTCTCTCTCTCTGTCTCTCTCTCTCTCTCTCTCTCTGTCTCTCTCTCTCTCTCTCTGTCTCTGTCTCTCTCTGTCTCTGTCTCTCTATCTGTCTCTCTCTCTCTCTCTCTCTCTCTTCTCTCTCTCTCTGTCTCTCTCTCTCTCTCTCTCTCTGTCTCTGTCTCTCTCTGTCTCTCTCTCTCTGTCTCTCTCTCTCTGTCTCTCTCTCTCTCTGTCTCTCTCTCTCTCTGTCTCTCTCTCTCTCTCTGTCTGTCTCTCTCTCTCTGTCTCTCTCTCTCTGTCTCTCTCTCTCTCTCTCTCTCTGTCTCTCTCTCTCTCTCTGTCTCTGTCTCTCTCTGTCTCTGTCTCTCTATCTGTCTCTCTCTCTCTCTCTCTCTCTCTCTCTCTCTCTGTCTCTCTCTCTCTCTCTCTCTCTGTCTCTCTCTCTCTCTGTCTCTCTCTCTCTGTCTCTCTCTCTCTCTCTGTCTCTCTCTCTCTGTCTCTCTCTCTCTCTGTCTCTCTCTCTCTCTGTCTCTCTCTCTCTTCTGTCTGTCTCTCTCTCTCTGTCTCTCTCTCTCTGTCTCTCTCTCTCTCTCTCTCTCTGTCTCTCTCTCTCTCTCTCTGTCTCTGTCTCTCTCGTCTCTGTCCTCTCTATCTGTCTCTCTCTCTCTTCTCTCTCTCTCTGTCTCTCTCTCTCTGTCTCTCTCTCTCTGTCTCTCTCTCTCTCCTGTCTCTGTCTCTCTCTGTCTCTCTCTCTGTCTCTCTCTCTCTCTCTCTCTCTGTCTCTCTCTCTCTCTCTCTCTCTCTCATCTAATCTAATCTAGAGGGGCCATAGCAACATGGGCTGTGGTGCTTCGACAGGGCAAATAGCCAATCAGAGCAGATCTTGGATAGCCCATGTCTAACCCTTCTCTCTGTACTAAATGTTCCAGACTGTACATCTAGTCTTCAAACTGTCTAACTAACAACAATCTGTGGAATAAGATATGTAGCTGGGCTGTACGGGCCTTTAACAACAGATGACCTGATGGCTCTGCTTCCTGATACTTTGCATTGACAAGACCTATTCATACCCAAATGTTATGATGTTCCAGGCATTTTCCTCTAATGAAAGTACTGTCTCTTTTTGAACTCTCACCTCCATGCTTGACCTCAACGGGCTGATAGTTTAATGAAGTGAGAAGAACAAGGCATTGTTGCTAGCGCGCTAGCTTCAGTAAATGGGTTTGTTGGTTGTTTTGACTGACTACTTTAATTGGGTTCAATGCTAGAGGTCCCCATGTCACGCCATGTCCCAATGAGCCGTTCGTTCAGAACTGATAATAAAGCAGCCCCCTCTTCCTTTCAGAACAGGAAATACAACAGCCCCTCTTCCTTTCAGAACAGGAAATACAACAGTCCCTCTTCCTTTCAGAACAGGAAATACAACAGCCCCTCTTCCTTTCAGAACAGGAAATACAACAGTCCCTCTTCCTTTCAGAACAGGAAATACAACAGCCCCTCTTCCTTTCAGAACAGGAAATACAACAGTCCCTCTTCCTTTCAGAACAGGAAATACAACAGCCCCCTCTTCCTTTCAGAACAGGAAATACAACAGCCCCTCTTCCTTTCAGAACAGGAAATACAACAGTCTCTCTTCCTTTCAGAACAGGAAATACAACAGCCCCTCTTCCTTTCAGAACAGGAAATACAACAGTCCCTCTTCCTTTCAGAACAGGAAATACAACAGCCCCTCTTCCTTTCAGAACAGGAAATACAACAGTCCCTCTTCCTTTCAGAACAGGAAATACACAGCCCCTCTTCCTTTCAGAACAGGAAATACAACAGCCCCTCTTCCTTTCAGAACAGGAAATACAACAGTCTCTCTTCCTTTCAGAACAGGAAATACAACAGCCCCTCTTCCTTTCAGAACAGGAAATACAACAGCCCCTCTTCCTTTCAGAACAGGAAATACAACAGCCCCTCTTCCTTTCAGAACAGGAAATACAACAGCCCCTCTTCCTTTCAGAACAGGAAATACAACAGCCCCTCTTCCTTTCAGAACAGGAAATACAACAGCCCCTCTTCCTTTCAGAACAGGAAATACAACAGCCCCTCTTCCTTTCAGAACAGGAAATACAACAGTCTCTCTTCCTTTCAGAACAGGAAATACAACAGCCCCTCTTCCTTTCAGAACAGGAAATACAACAGCCACTTGACCTGTAAAGGTATTTCCGCTTGGCCAAGTCAAGCGTGATGATGATGACTACTGATTAGTTTTGTCGGGCAGTATATCGAAGGTTTTCCAGCTTGCAGGTACGTTCTGTTCTTTGCCTGTTTAAGCAGCAGAAAGGGACAGTTTTTGTTTCTAGAAACCCACAAGTCATCCATAAGATAACACCACCACGTTTTCCATCTGCAGTCTTCTTGGTGATGGCTGCCCAAGTCAGATAACACTCCATTTATTTTACCTTTATTTAACAAGTCAGTTAAGAACAAATTATTATTTTCAATGATGGCCTAGGAACAGTAGGTTAACTGCCTTGTTCAGGGGTAGGACGATTTGTACCTTGTCAGCTCGGGGATTTGAACTTGCAACCTTCCGGTTACTAGTTCAACACTCTAACCACTAGTCTAACCTGCCTCCCCTCCAATCTAACCACTAGTCTACCTGCCGCCCCGCCACTCTAACCACTAGGCTACCCTGCCGCCCCTCCACTCTAACCACTAGTCTACCCTGCCTCCCCTCCACTCTAACCACTAGTCTACCTGCCGCTCCTCCACTCTAACCACTAGTCTACCTGCCGCCCCTCCACTCTAACCACTAGACTACTTGCCGCACCCCCACTGTAACCACTAAGCTACCCTGCCGCCCCTCCACTCTAAACACTAGGCTACCCTGCCGCCCCTCCACTCTAACCACTAGGCTACCCTGCCGTCCCTCCACTCTAACCACTAGGCTACCCTGCCGCCCCTCCACCCCTACACTCTAACCACTAGTCTACCCTGCCGCCCCTCCACTCTAACCACTGGGCTACCCTGCCACCCCTCCACTCTAACCACTAGTCTACCTGCCGCCCCTCCACTCTAACCACTAGGCTACCTGCCGCCCCTCCACTCTAACCACTAGTCTACCTGCCGCCCCTCCACTCTAACCACTAGGCTACCCTACCGCCCCCTCCACTCTAACCACTAGGCTACCCTGCCGCCCCTCCACTCTAACCACTAGGCTACCCTGCCGCCCCTCCACTCTAACCACTAGGCTACCCTGCCGCCCCTCCACTCTAACCACTAGGCTACCCTGCCGCCCCTCCACTCTAACCACTAGGCTACCCTGCCGCCCCTCCACTCTAACCACTAGTCTACCTGCCGCCCCTCCACTCTAACCACTAGGCTACCCCTACCGCCCCTCCACTCTAACCACTAGTCTACCCTGCCGCCCCACTCATCTCCTATGTCATTTGTTCTTCTCCCCTTTCCTCTTTTGTATGGCCTGGCTTTCTCTTCCCATCAGGTGTCCAGGATAGGACAGAGTGACAGAGGGGACAGGCCTATCGGACATGGTCATGTAAGGGCAGGAGGCAGGAGTCAGATGTTTCAATAGGTTGTTCTGACAAACTCACACCAGTTTGTTTAGCCAACAGCCCCTGAAACAGCTGCAAGAGGCGCCCCGGGGTTTCTTTTGAGAGAATTGCTCCCCAGGGCTCTCCGTCTCTCCGCCTGGGAGGTTTGGACACGGAGCTGCCAACTAACGCTGAGCTCAGTTTTCAAATCTCCGTGTTCAGGCCGGGGTTCCCAATAAGAGTTTAGGTTGGACCGAGACAAGGGAAGGGCTGCCAGTAGAGCTGTGGGGTTGCAGGATGGGACAGAGAGTCCTTGTAGTGGATCAGTGGGACTTGGGTCGGACTCAAGACAGCTGCCTTTACTGGGACACTCAGTCCCAAATCTGTGTGAGCTGCAGGGAAGTCACAATGTGGGGGAGACATACAGTAGGCTGTTACTACAGCTAACGGTAGACTGTTCCTAAAGCTAACGGTAGACTGTTCCTAAAGCTAACGGTAGACTGTTCCTAAAGCTACCTGTAGACTGTTCCTAAAGCTAACTGTAGACTGTTCCTAAAGCTAACGGTAGACTGTTCCTAAAGCTACCTGTAGACTGTTCCTAAAGCTACCTGTAGACTGTTCCTAAAGCTAACTGTAGACTGTTCCTAAAGCTAACGGTGGACTGTTCCTAAAGCTAACTGTAGACTGTTCCTAAAGCTAACTGTAGACTGTTCCTAAAGCTAACTGTAGACTGTTCCTAAAGCTAACTGTAGACTGTTACTACAGCTAACTATAGACTGTTCCTAAAGCTACCTGTAGACTGTTCCTAAAGCTACCTGTAGACTGTTCCTAAAGCTACCTGTAGACTGTTCCTAAAGCTAACGGTAGACTGTTCCTAAAGCTAATGGTAGACTGTTCCTAAAGCTAACTGTAGACTGTTCCTAAAGCTAACTGTAGACTGTTCCAAAAAGCTAACTGTAGACTGATCCTAAAGCTAACTGGAGACTGATCCTAAAGCTAACTGGAGACTGTTCCTAAAGCTAACTGGAGACTGTTCCTAGAGCTAACTGGAGACTGTTCCTAAAACTAACTGGAGACTGTTCCTAAAGCTAACTGGAGACTGTTCCTAAAGCTAACTGGAGACTGTTCCTAAAGCGAACTGGAGACTGTTCCTAAAGCTACATATAGGCTGTTCCTAAAGCTAACTGGAGACTGTTCCTAAAGCTAACTGGAGACTGTTCCTAAAGCTAACTGGAGACTGTTCCTAACACTAACTGTAGACTGTTCCTAACGCTAACTGGAGACTGTTCCTAACGCTAACTGGAGACTGTTACTAAAGCTAACTGGAGACTGTTCCTAAAGCTAACTGGAGACTGTTCCTAAAGCTAACCGGAGACTGTTCCTAAAGCTAACTGTAGACTGTTACTACAGCTAACTATAGACTGTTCCTAAAGCTAACTGTAGACTGTTCCTAAAGCTAACTGTAGACTGTTCCTAAAGCTAACCGGAGACTGTTACTACAGCTAACTGGAGACTGTTACTACAGCTAACTGGAGACTGTTCCTAAAGCTAACTGTAGACTGTTCCTAAAGCTACCTGTAGACTGTTCCTAAATCTAACTGTAGACTGTTCCTAAAGCTAACTGTAGACTGTTACTACAGCTAACTGGAGACTGTTCCTAAAGCTAACTGTAGACTGTTCCTAAAGCTAACTGGAGACTGTTCCTAAAGCTAACTGGAGACTGTTCCTAAAGCTAACTGGAGACTGTTCCTAAAGCTAACTGGAGACTGTTCCTAAAGCTAACCGGAGACTGTTACTACAGCTAACTGGAGACTGTTACTACAGCTAACTGGAGACTGTTACTACAGCTAACTGGAGACTGTTCCTAAAGCTAACTGGAGACTGTTCCTAAAGCTAACTGGAGACTGTTCCTAAAGCTAACTGGAGACTGTTCCTAAAGCTAACCGGAGACTGTTACTACAGCTAACTGGAGACTGTTACTACAGCTAACTGGAGACTGTTCCTAAAGCTAACTGGAGACTGTTCCTAAAGCTAACTGGAGACTGTTCCTAAAGCTAACTGGAGACTGTTCCTAAAGCTAACCGGAGACTGTTACTAAAACTAACTTGATTGTGTCAATAAAGCCACTCTGTGAGACGGCCCTGAGACCAGGAGACACAGACTGTGTCCCAAATGATACCTTCTCAGTACAGGGAGGACGGAGACAACATTACAGCTATGGGTCCATGTTCTCAGTACAGGGAGGACCGAGACAACATTACAGCTATGGGTCCATGTTCTCAGTACAGGGAGGACTGAGACAACATTACAGCTATGGGTCCATGTTCTCAGTACAGGGAGGACCGAGACAACATTACAGCTATGGGTCCATGTTCTCAGTACAGGGAGGACTGAGACAACATTACAGCTATGGGTCCATGTTCTCAGTACAGGGAGGACTGAGACAACATTACAGCTATGGGTCCATGTTCTCAGTACAGGGAGGACCAAGACAACATTACAGCTATGGGTCCATGTTCTCAGTACAGGGAGGACTGAGACAACATTACAGCTATGGGTCCATGTTCTCAGTACAGGGAGGACCGAGACAACATTACAGCTATGGGTCCATGTTCTCAGTACAGGGAGGACTGAGACAACATTACAGCTATGGGTCCATGTTCTCAGTACAGGGAGGACCGAGACAACATTACAGCTATGGGTCCATATTCTCAGTACAGGGAGGACCAAGACAACATTACAGCTATGGGTCCATGTTCTAGTACAGGGAGGACGGAGACAACATTACAGCTATGGGTCCATGTTCTAGTACAGGGAGGACTGAGAAAACATTACAGCTATGGGTCCATGTTCTCAGTACAGGGAGGACCAAGACAACATTACAGCTATGGGTCCATGTTCTCAGTACACGGAGAGTACCGAGACAACATTACAGCTATGGGTCCATGTTCTTACACTAGGAGTGCTGATTTAGGATGAAGCCCCCCCCCTCCCCTCCTGTCCATATAAACGTATTCATTATGATCCAATAGGATCAACTGATCTTAGATAAGCACTTCCACTATGAGACACGTTTTGAATACACGCCCAAGATCGACCAATCAGGTTAATAGCCAATAAACTGTTGAGTGTATGAACAAACAGTCTTGTTAACTTTACCTTTAAACAAACAGCCTACCAGAGAGTGATCTGTCGAGGCCTGTCTATAGGATATGATCAGGCTACCAGAGAGTGATCTGTCGAGGCCTGTCTATAGGATATGATCAGGCTACCAGAGAGTGATCTGTCGAGGCCTGTCTATAGGATGTGATCAGGTTTACCAGAGAGTGATCTGTCGAGGCCTGTCTATAGGATATGATCAGGTTTACCAGAGAGTGATCTGTCGAGGCCTGTCTATAGGATATGATCAGTTTACCAGAGAGTGATCTGTCGAGGCCTGTCTATAGGATATGATCAGGCTACCAGAGAGTGATCTGTCGAGGCCTGTCTATAGGATATGATCAGGTTACCAGAGAGTGATCTGTCGAGGCCTGTCCATAGGATATGATCAGGCTACCAGAGAGTGATCTGTCGAGGCCTGTCTATATGATATGATCAGGTTACCAGAGAGTGATCTGTCGAGGCCTGTCCATAGGATATGATCAGTTTATCAAATATGGATCTGTCGAGGCCTGTCCATAGGATATGATCAGATTTGCCAGAGAGTGATCTGTCGAGGCCTGTCTAGAGGATATGATCAGTTTACCAAATATGAATCTGTCGAGGCCTGTCCATAGGATATGATCAGATTTACCAGAGAGTGATCTGTTGAGGCCTGTCCATAGGATATGATCAGATTTACCAGAGAGTGATCTGTTGAGGCCTGTCCATAGGATATGATCAGGTTTACCAGAGAGTGATCTGTCGAGGCCTGTCTATAGGATATGATCAGGTTTACCAGAGACTGATCTGTCGAGGCCTGTCTATGGGATATGATAAGGTTTACTAGAGAGTGATCTGTTGAGGCCTGTCTATAGGATATTATCAGGTTACCAAATATGGATCTGTCGAGGCCTGTCTATAGGATATGATCAGGTTTACCAGAGAGTGATCTGTTGAGGCCTGTCTATAGGATATGATCAGGTTTACCAGAGAGCGATATGTTGAGGCCTGTCTATAGGATATGATCAGGTTTACCAGAGAGCGATCTGTCGAGGCCTGTCTATAGGATATGATCAGATTTACCAGAGAGTGATCTGTTGAGGCCTGTCTATAGGATATGATCATCAGATTCAGTCCAGCTATATCAACTGGCGTTAACAAGTTATTGTTGAATACAAACCTGGCAACTAAAATCATCTCTTTTTATGTTTCAAAAGCCATTTATTCCCCCAAGCCTGGCTGTCTAATTACCTTTAACAGCAATATGGCCAAGAAAGACATTGGAAGACCATGTAAGAAAATGAAAGACAATGAAAGACAATGGAAGGCAATGGAAGGCAATGGAAGGCAATGGAAGACAATGGAATACAATGGAAGACAATGGAAGGCAATGGAAGGCAATGGAAGGCAATGGAAGGCAATGGAAGACAATGGAATACAATGGAAGACAATGGAAGGCAATGGAAGACAATGGAAGGCAATGGAAGGCAATGAAAGACATTGAATGACATTGAATGACATTGAAATACAATTGATGCAGGCAATGAGTGGACTGGCACCCGGTCGAGGCTAATGGGACATTATTGCCTTTGTACGACTTTCTCTCTCGTTTATTCTACGTGTCGACAGTCAGCATTTCCAAACGTGAGTCATATCCATTATATTGCAGCTGTTAAAGTCGCTCTGAATCCACACAGCCTTTGAAAACGGCCCCTTTGTTGTGGCTTCGCTCTGACTCTGTCATTGACTGTGGTGTAACTAAACGCATCCCAAAACACGCACCCTATTCCCTATGTAGTGCACTACTTTGGACCGGGGCCCTTAGGTGTCTGATCTAAAGTCGTTGTACTATATTAGGAAAAAGGATGACATTTGGGACACACACGCTGCCTCTTGTAATACAGCTAGACTGTCATGGTGTTCCTTTCTTGACTGACTGTACTAATGAACACATTTCAACTTGACATACTAAACGTACGACCGCCAGTCTACCCAAGCTGCTTTGTAACGTGATGAATGGATTGGAAAGCTTTCTGAAGACAGCCAGCCCAGCACACAGTCATCAAGTTGGTTACGGACGATGTCTTTGTGTCCAAGGGACTGGCTGTTCTGCCTGTTGGTTATGGGATGATGTCTTTGTGTCCAAGGGACTGGCTGTTCTGCCTGTTGGTTACGGGATGATGTCTTTGTGTCCAAGGGACTGGCTGTTCTGCCTGTTGGTTATGGGACGATGTCTTTGTGTCCAAGGGACTGGCTGTTCTGCCTGTTGGTTACGGGATGATGTCTTTGTGTCCAAGGGACTGGCTGTTCTGCCTGTTGGTTACGGGATGATGTCTTTGTGTCCAAGGGACTGGGTGTTCTGCCTGTTGGTTACGGGATGATGTCTTTGTGTCCAAGGGACTGGGTGTCTGCCTGTTGGTTATGGGATGATGTCTTTGTGTCCAAGGGACTGGCAGTTCTGCCTGTTGGTTATGGGATGATGTCTTTGTGTCCAAGGGACTGGCTGTTCTGCCTGTTGGTTAAAGTTGATGGCTTTGTGTCCAAGGGATTGAATGTGGTTGTGTCCGTTGGGGCTGACAACCCATTTCCCAATACAAGCCACAGAGGATATACAGTACTCTACTACTACTTTTTAAAAGGAGAACGGTGTTGCAAACTAATTTAGTAGTTGTATTAAAAACTTACGAGACATACAGTAGTAGAGAGATCAGAGGAGACAGAGTAGAGCAGACAGAGTAGAGAGATCAGAGCAGACAGAGTAGAGAGATCAGAGGAGACAGAGTAGAGAGATCAGAGCAGACAGAGTAGAGAGATCAGAGGAGACAGAGTAGAGAGATCAGAGCAGACAGAGTAGAGCAGACAGAGTAGAGAGATCAGAGGAGACAGAGTAGAGAGATCAGAGGAGACAGAGTAGAGAGATCAGAGGAGACAGAGTAGAGAGATCAGAGTAGCGAGATCAGAAGAGACATAGTAGAGGAGACAGAGTAGAGAGATCAGAGTAGAGAGATCAGAAGTAGAGAGACAGAGTAGAGAGATCAGTAGAGACAGAGTAGAGAGATCAGAAGCAGGGAGACAGTATAGAGAGATCAGAAGCAGGGAGACAGTATAGAGAGATCAGAAGCAGGGAGACAGAGTAGAGATCAGAAGCAGGGAGACAGAGTAGAGATCAGAAGCAGGGAGACAGTATAGAGAGATCAGAAGCAGGGAGACAGTATAGAGAGATCAGAAGCAGGGAGACAGAGTAGAGATCAGAAGCAGGGAGACAGTATAGAGAGATCAAAAGCAGGGAGACAGTATAGAGAGATCAGAAGCAGGGAGACAGAGTAGAGATCAGAAGCAGGGAGACAGTATAGAGGTAGCAGAAGCAGGGAGACAGTATAGAGGTAGCAGAAGCAGGGAGACAGAGTAGAGATCAGAAGCAGGGAGACAGCGTAGAGAGATCAGAAGCAGGGAGACAGTATAGGAGGGATCAGAAGCAGGGAGACAGTATAGAGAGATCAGAAGCAGGGAGACAGAGTAGAGATCAGAACCAGGGAGACAGTATAGAGGTAGCAGAAGCAGGGAGAGAGTATAGCGGGAGCAGAAGATACAGTATAGAGGGAGCATAAGCAGGGAGACAGTATAGAGAGATCAGAGGCAGGGAGACAGTATAGAGGTAGCAGAAGCAGGGAGACAGTATAGAGAGATCAGAAGCAGGGAGACAGAGTAGAGATCAGAGGCAGGGAGACAGTATAGAGGGAGCAGAAGCAAGGAGACAGTATAGAGAGATCAGAAGCAGGGAGACAGTATAGAGGGAGCAGACGCAGGGAGACAGTATAGAGAGATCAGAAGCAGGGAGACAGTATAGAGAGATCAGAAGCAGGGAGACAGTATAGAGGGAGCAGAAGCAGAGAGACAGTATAGAGAGATCAGAAGCAGGGAGACAGTATAGAGGTAGCAGACGTTTCCTCCCCAACAGACTCCCTGCCAGTAAACACACCAGATCGTTATCATGATAAATCATTGGCTGATTCCCCGCCTGACACTCATATACCGTTTCTTGGAAATTATAAATGCCTGAAATGTTTCATCATCTTTTATTGTCTTGATATTTCAAGTCCTATCGTATTTACAATCATCAGTTGAACTGTTGAACCCATTGTAGAACTGGCCCTGGGGCAATTCTGGCAAATGCCAGATGGGCTGGTCCTGGTTAACTCAGTGGGTCGGTCTAAATTGGGGATTTAGAGCAAAAATAATCATTATTATTTGACTAATTATAGGAGCCAAGAGGGAAAGAAATGGGATAGTGTGGTTGCCTCGAGGGGGAAAATGGACTGAAATGCCTGGACCGATTTCTGGTCCGAGTCCACCCCTGGTTGAACTCTTGGCTGCTCTTTCCTAGAAAACATCAACACAGAGATTACTGTACCTAATACATAACTACATTACACCTGTTACTATTACTATGTTGCTTGTTTGTGTGTGGTGTGTGTGATGTATGGTGTTGGGTGTGTGTGTGTGGTGTGTGTGCATGTATGGTGTGTGGTGTGTGTGTGTATGTATGGTATGTGTGTGTGTGTATGGTATGTGTGTGTGTGTGTGTGTGGTGTGTGTGTGTGTGTGTGTGTGTGTGTGTGTGTGTGTGGTGTGTGTGTGTGTGTGTGTGTGTGTGTGTGTGTGATGTATGGTGTGTGTGTATGGTGTGTGGTGTGTGTGTGTGTGTGTGTGTGTGTGTGTGTGTGTGTGTGTGTGTGTGTGTGTGTGTGTGTGTGTGTGTGTGTGTGTGTGTGTGTGTGTGTGTGATGTATGGTGTGTGTGTATGGTGTGTGGTGTGTGTGTGTGTGTGTTATACTCTGGTAATACATATGTGGTACTGTAGGTCAACAGGATCTGGGCTCCTTCAGAATCCCTGATAGAATTTACGTACTTTCTCTGTCTCTCAGACGGTGTGACCAGACAGACGTTACCAGGACATAAAGGCTCACCTTGAGCGATGCCCTGGTAGTGTAACAATGTAACCACCAGATGGCGCCGGAAGTAGAAGGATGATTGTGTTTTTTTGTTCGTTTATTTGGGTTGTTTGTAACTTATTTTTGTACTGATTTTGTACATTATGTTGCCGCTACCGTCTCTTATGACGGAAAATAACTTCTGGACATCAGAACTGCGATTACTCACCACGAACTGGCAGAATCCCTTTTTTATCCTTTAATGAGTCTGACGAGGCCGACGTGAACGATATATACTGCTACCCCGGGAACAGGCCCAGATCCCCGTGATTTACGTGAAGAGTAGGCGGAGGAAAAGGGGGCCAGAGGGCGGCCTGCCTTCTGAGAATTCGTAGGCGATCGAATAAACCCCTACTTTCTTTCATTCTGCTAGAAAATGTGACATCTTTGGAAAATAAAATCGATGACCTACGCGGAAGATTAAACTACCAACAGGACATTCAAAACTGTAATATCTTATACTTCATGGAGTAGTGGCTGAACGACGACATTATCAACATACTAGACATTATCAACATACATACTAACACAGCTGGCTGGTTATACACTGTATCAGCAGGATAGAACAGCGGTATCTGGTTAGACAAGGTGCGGCGGACTATGTCATTCTGTAAATAACAGCTGGTGCACGATAACTAAGGAAGTCTTTAGGTGTTGCTCACCTGAGGTAGAGTATCTCATGATAAGCTGTAGACCACACTATCTACCTAGAGAGTTTTCATCTATTTTTCGTAGCTGTCTACATACCACCACAGACTGATGCTGGCACTAAGACAGCCCTGATTGAGCTGTATTCCGCCATAAGCAAACAGGAAAACGTTCACCCAGAGGCGGCGCTCCTACTAGCCGGGAACTTTAATTTCAGGGAAATCTGTTTACCAAATTTCTATCAGCATGTTCAATGTGCAACCAGAGGGAAAATAACTCTGGACCACCTTTGCACTACACACAGAGACGCATACAAAGCTCTCCCTCGCCCTCCGTTTTACCAAATCTGACCATAATTCTATCCTCCTGATTCCTGCTTACAAGCACAAAATGAAGCAGGAAGTACCAGTGACTCGATCTGTAAAAAAGTGGTCAGATGCAGCAGATGCTAAATTACAGGACTGTTCTGCAGCACAGACTGAAATATGCTACGGGATTCCTCCGATGGCATTGAGAAGTACACCACATCAGTCACTGACTTCATCAATAAGTTCATCGAGGACGTCGTCCCCACAGTGACTGTACGTACATACCCCAACCAGAATCCATGGATTACAGGCAACATTCGCACTGAGCTAAAGGGTAGAGCTGCTGCTTTCAAGGAGCGGGACTCTAACCCTTATAAGAAATCCTGCTATGCCCTCCGATCAACCATCAAACAAGCAAAGCGTCAATACAGACTAAGATCGAATCATAATACACCAACTCTAACGCTCGTCGGATGTATCATTGCTTGCAAACTATTACAGACTACAAAGGGAAGCACAGCTGAGAGCTCCGGTTGATTTTTTTGGGGGGGGTTTGTATCATTTGATTTACACAACACGCCTACCACTTTGAAGAGGCTGTAGTGGAGCAGGTTAAGAGCTTCAAGTTCCTTGGTGTCCACATCACCAACAAACTAACATGGTCCGAACACACCAAGACTGTCGTGAAGAGGGCACGACAAAACCTATTCCCCCACAGGAGACTGAAAAGATTTGTCATGGGTCCTCAGATCCTCAAAAAGTTTTACAGCTGCACCATCGAGAGCATTTTGACTTGTTGCATCACTGCCTGTTATGGCAACTGCTCGGTCTCCGACCGCAAGGCACTAAAGAGGGTAATGCGTACGGCCCAGTACAAGTTTCCTGCCATCCAGGACCTCTATACCAGGAGGAAGGCCCTACAAAGGCCCAGGCAGATATTACTTGGACACAAAGCCCCACCTTGAGAAATGGCACAGGTCACTACAGCTGTCAGTGCTATGAAGCAGCTCATAGGAAAGAAAGCTTTTTTGGTGTGGGGAAGGAAGAGGAGGCTCTCAAATGTTTTCTGACCCACAGACCTGTATGGCTGGTAACAGGCCACCCCTATTCATCTACTTCTGTGTGTATGAGGTGGTGGTGTGTATGAGGTGGGGGTGTATATGAGGTAATGGTGTGTATGTGGTGGTGTGTATGAGGTGGTGGTGTGTATGAGGTGGGGGTGTGTATGAGGTGGTGGTGTGTATGTGGTGGGGGTGTGTATGAGGTGGTGGTGTGTATGAGGTGGGGTGTGTATGAGGTGGTGGTGTGTATGAGGTGGTGCTGTGTATGAGGTGGGGGGTGTGTATGAGGGTGGTGGTGTGTATGGGTGGGGGTGTTGGGTGGTGGTGTGTATGTGGTGGTGTGTATGAGGTGGTGGTGTGTATGAGGTGGTGGTGTGTATGGGTGGGTGTGTATGAGGTGTGGTGTGTATGAGGTGGGGTGTGTATGAGGTGGTGGTGTGTATGAGGTGGTGGTGTGTATGAGGTGGGTGGTGTGTATGAGGTGGTGGTGTGTATGAGGTGGGGGTGTGTATGAGGTGGTGTGTATGAGGTGGGGGTGTGTATTGAGGGTGGTGGTGTGTATAAGGTGGTGTGTATGAGGTGGAGTGTGTATGGAGGTGTGGTGGTATGAGGTTGGGGTGTGTATGAGGTGGGGTGTGTATGAGGTGGGTGGTGTATGAGTTGTGTGTATGAGGTGGGTGTGTATGAGGTGGGGGTGTGTATGAGGTGGTGTGTATGAGGTGGGGGTGTGGTATGAGTGGGGGTGTGTATGGGGTGGGGGTGTGTATGAGGTGGTGGTGTGTATGAGGTGGGGTGTGTATGAGGTAATGGTGTGTATGAGTGGTGGTGTGTATGAGGTTGGTGTTGTGTATGAGGTGGGGTGTGTATGAGGTGGGGGGGTGTATGAGGTGGGGTGTGTGTATGAGGTGGGGGTGTGTATGAGGTAATGTGTATATGAGGTAATGGTGTATATGAGGTGGGGGTGTGTATGAGGTGGGGGTGTGTATGAGGTGGGGGTGTGTATGAGGTAATGGTGTATATGAGGTAATGGTGTGTATGAGGTGGTGGTGTGTATGAGGTGGTGGTGTGTATGAGGTGGTGGTGTGTATGAGGTGGGGGTGTGTATGAGGTGGTGGTGTGTATGAGGTGGTGGTGTGTATGAGGTGGTGGTGTGTATGAGGTGGTGGTGTGTATGTGGTGGGTGTGTGTATGAGGTGGGGGTGTGTATGAGGTGGTGGTGTGTATGAGGTGGGGATGTGTATGAGGTGGGGGTGTGTATGAGGTAATTGTGTATATGAGGTAATGGTGTGTATGAGGTGGTGGTGTGTATGAGGTGGTGGTGTGTATGAGGTGGGGGTGTGTATGAGGTGGTGGTGTGTATGAGGTGGTGGTGTGTATGAGGTGGGGGTGTGTATGAGGTGGTGGTGTGTATGAGGTGGGGATGTGTATGAGGGTGGGGGTGTGTATGAGGGTAATTGTGTATATGAGGTAATGGTGTGTATGATGTGGTGGTGGTGTATGAGGTGGGGGGTGTGTATGAGGTGGGGGTGTGTATGAGGTGGGGGGTGTGATGAGGTAATGGGGGTGTGTATGAGGTAATGGTGTATATGAGGTAATGGTGTGTATGAGGTGGTGGGTGTATGAGGTGGTGTGTGATGAGGTGGTGGTGTGTATGAGGTGGGGGTGTGTGTATGAGGTGGTGGTGTGTATGAGGTGGTGGTGTGTATGAGGTGGTGTGTGTGTATGAGGTGGTGGTGTGTATGAGGTGGTGGTGTGTATGTGGTGGGTGTGTGTATGAGGTGGGGGGGTGTGTATGAGGTGGTGGTGGGTATGAGGTGGGGATGTGTATGAGGTGGGGTGGTGTATGAGGTAATTGTGTATATGAGGGTAATGGTGTGTATGAGGTGGTGGTGTTGTATGAGGTGGTGGTGTGTATGAGGTGGGGTGTGTATGAGGTGGTGGTGTGTATGAGGTGGTGTGTGTATGAGTGGGGGTGTGTATGATGTGGTGGTGTGTATGAGGTGGGATGTGTATGAGGTGGGGGTGTGTATGAGGTAATTGGTGTATATGAGGTAATGGTGTGTATGATGTGGTGGTGTGTATGAGGTGGTGGTGTGTATGAGGTGGGGGTGTGTGTATGAGGTGGTGGTGTGTATGAGGTGGTGGTGTGTATGAGTTGGGGGTGTGTATGAGGTGGTGGTGTGTATGAGGTGGTGGTGTGTATGAGGTGGTGGTGTGTATGAGGTGGTGGTGTGTATGTGGTGGGTGTGTGTATGAGGTGGGGGTGTGTATGAAGGGTGGTGTGTATGAGGTTGGGGTTGTGTATGAGGTGGGGGTGTATGAGGTGGTGTGTTGTATGAGGTTGTGTGTATGAGGTGGTGTGTATGAGGGTGTGGGTGTGTATGAGGTGGTGTGTATGAGGGTGGGGGTGTGTATGAGGTGGTGTGTATGAGGTGGGGGTGTGTATGGGGTGGGGGTGTGTAGAGGTGGTGGTGTGTATGAGGTGGGGTGTGTATGAGGTAATGGTGTGCTATGAGGTGGTGGTGTGTATGAGGTGGTGGTGTGTATGAGGTGGGGGTGGTGTATGAGGTGGGGGGGGTGTATGAGGTGGGGGTGTGTATGAGGTGGGGGTGTGTATGAGGTAATGGTGTATATGAGGTAATGGTGTATATGAGGTGGGGGTGTGTATGAGGTGGGGGGTGTATTGAGGTGGGGGTGTGTATGAGGTGGGGGTGTGTATTGAGGTAATGGTGTATATGAGTAATGGTGTGTATGAGGTGGTGGTGTGTATGAGGTGGTGGTGTGTATTGAGGTGGTGGTGTGTATGAGGTGGGGGTGTGTATGAGGTGGTTGGTGTGTATGAGGTGGTGGTGTGTATGAGGTGGTGGTGTGTATGAGGTGGTGGTGTGTATGAGGTGGTGGTGTGTATGTGGTGGGTGTGTGTATGAGGTGGGGTGTGTATGAGGGTGGTGGTGTGTATGAGTTGGGGGATGTGTATGAGGTGGGGGTGTGTATGAGGTAATTGTGTATATGAGGTTAATGGTGTGGATGAGGTGGTGGTGGTGTATGAGTTGGGGTGGTGTGTATGAGGGTGGGGTGTGTATGCAGGTGGTGGTGTGTATGAGGTGGTGTGTATGAGGTGGTGGTGTGTATGAGGTGGGGGTGGTGGTATGAGGTGGGGGTGTGTATGAGGGTGGTGGTGTGTATGAGGTGGGGATGTGTATGAGGTGGGGGTGTGTATGAGGTAATTGTGTATATGAGCCGTAAATGTGTGTATGATGTGGTGGTGTGTATGAGGTGGTGGTGTGTATGAGGTGGGGGTGTGTATGAGGTGGTGGTGTGTATGAGGTGGTGGTGTGTATGAGTTGGGGGTGTGTATGAGGTGGTGGTGTGTATGAGGTGGTGTGTGTATGAGGTGGTGGGTGTGTATGTGGTGGGTGTGTGTATGAGGTGGGGGTTGTGCATATGAGGTGGTGGTGTGTATGAGGTGGTTGTGTGTATGAGGTAATGGTTTGTATGGGGTGGGGGGTGTGTATGGGGTGGGGTGTGTATAAGGTGGGGTGGTGTATGAGGTGGTTGGTGTGTATGAGGTGGTGTGTATGAGGTGGGTGTGTGTATGAGGTGGTGGTGTGTATGAGGGTGGTGTGTATGAGGTGGGTGTGGTTATGAGTGGGTGTGTTGTATGAGGTGGTGGTTTGTATGACGGTGGAGTTGTGTATGGGGTGGGGGTGTGTATGAGGTGGTGTGTGTATGGGGTGGTGTGTATGTGGTGGGGGTGTGTATGGGGTGGTGGGGTGTATGGGGTGGGGGTGTGTATGAGGAGGTGGTGTGTATGAGGTGGTGGTGTGTATGGGGTGGTGGTGTGTATGAGGTAGGGGGGGTGGTAAGGGTTGGTGGGTGTGTATGAGGTGGTGGTGTGTATGAGGTGGTGGTGTGTATGAGGTGGTGGTGTGTATGAGGTGGTGGGTGTGTATGAGGTGGGGGTGTGTATGGGGTGGTGGGTGTATGGGAGAAGTACCAGTATTGTATAGGATAGGTACCAGTATTGTATGGAGAGGTACCAGTATTGTATGGAGTGATACCAGTATTGTATGGAGAGGTACCAGTATTGTATGGGAGTGATACCCAGTATTTAATGGAGAGGTACCAGTATTGTATGGAGAGGTACCAGTATGGTAGGGAGAGGTACCAGTATTGTATGGAGACGGTACCAGTATTGTATGGCTGGGTTTTTAGGTAACATAGAGTTTTGCCCATTCCATTCAGCCTCTTGGTTCTGGTTTAATATATTGAATGATACAGATTGACACAGATCGGGACTCAGGTTTGGCGATCTTGGCCTTGTGAATATTCTTCGCCAAGTTGGGCCTCGGGTTTCTGAGTCTTTTGCCAAGGCTTTGACCATAGTTCCAGATTACAGAACAGCTCCAGAACAAGGTCAAGACCCGTGCCAAACAAAATGAGAAAGCGTTGCGTGGGTCTGAACGCTCTGTACTTGTTGATTCCCACACACACACAAACGTCTAAATATTTAGGGTAAATATCTTTAGCAACAGGGGGTGGATTACAGGGCTGAGACCAGCACCCTACTTACGCTGAGAGTAGTGGCACGTTCTCATGCTGCAGTGGCTTTTACTCGAGCTTTTTAATTCAAGGGTATTTTACTCTACTTTACGTGTATTTTACTCTACTTAAGGGTATTTTACTCTACTTTAAGGGTATTTTACTCTACTTTAAGGGTATTTATTACTCTACTTTAAGTGTATTTTACTCTACTTTAAGGGTATTTTACTCTACTTTAAGGGTCCTTTACTCTATCTTTAAGGGTATTTTACTCTACTTTAAGTGTGTTTTACTCTACTTTAAGGGTATTTTACTCTACTTTAAGGGTATTTTTACTACTTACTTTAAGGGTATTTTACTCTACTTTAAGGGTATTTTACTCTACTTTAAGTGTATTTTACTCTACTTTTACTTTATTTAAAGTGTATTTTGCTTTTCTTTAGGTACCTTTTACACACAGATTGTACAGCTACCAGCCTTGCAGGATTCTGCAATGCTGCTTACTAAGGATTCTGCTTGTGTCACAGTGATACACAGATACTAAATAGCTAAACTACTATCTATAGTTGTATTGCAGGACACTTGCCAGATATAATGTTTGTGTTCCTGACTTTTGCCACTCTACCAACCTGCTGAGGCATCAGCTCAGAGAGAGAGAGAGAGAGAGAGAGAGAGAGGAGAGAGGAGAGAGAGGGAGAGAGAGAGAGAGAGAGAGAGAAGAGAGAGAGAGAGAGAGAGAGAGAGAGAGAGAGAGAGCGGAGAGAGAGAGAGAGAGAGAGAGAGGAGAGAGAGAGAGAGAGAGAGAGAGAGGAGAGAGAGAGAGAGAGGGAGAGAGAGAGAGAGAGAGAGACAGAGAGAGAAGAGAGAGAGAGCGAGAGACAGAGAGAGAGAGAGAGAGAGAGAGAGACAGAGAGAGAGAGAGAGACAGAGAGAGAGAGAGAGAGAGAGAGAGGAGAGAGAGTTTTATATTATCTATCTATCAGAATCATTATCAGAATCATAGATCTCGAGACGGGTTCAGACTCACTCCTGGAAGCCAAACAGGAGAAATTGCTACATTGTACTCTACTTGTTGACCTGAGGCAGGTGTAGACTTGGCCGCCCCTTGACAACATTCGTATTTCAGACCGTGAACTAAGATGGAGTATGCTGGCAGCACCTTGACACTTGTATTCTAGACGTTGAACTAAGATGGAGGTATGTTGGCAGCTTGACACATTGTATTCTAGACCGTGAACTAAGACAGCCACATGACACATTGTATTCTAGGACCGTGAACTAAGACAACCCCTTGACACATTGTATTCTAGACCGTGAACTAAGATGGAGGTATGCTTGGCAGCCACATGACACATTGTATCTAGACTGTGAACTAAGATGGAGGTATGCTTGGCAGGCTCTTGACACATTGTATTCTAGACTGTTGAACTAAGATGGAGGTATGCTTGGCAGGCTCTTGACACATTGTATTCTAGACCGTGAACTAAGACAGCCCCCTTGACACATTGTATTCTTAGACCGTGAACTAAGACAGCCCCTTGACACATTGTTATTCTACACTGTGAACTAAGACAGCCACATGACACATGTATTCTACACTGTGAACTAAGAACAGCCACATGAACACATTGTATTCTACACTGTGAAATAAGACAGCCAATGACACATTGTATTCTACACTGTGAACTAAGACAGCCACATGAACACATGTATTCTACACTGTGAACTAAGACAGCCAATGACACATTGTATTCTAGAACGTGAACTAAGATGGAGGTATGCTTGGCAGCTCCTTGTCACCATTGTATTCTACACTGTGAACTACGATGGGGATGCTTGGCAGCACCTCTAATTTGTCTGAGGTAGGGGGCCAGAAAGATCAGGTTGTTCGTCCCTAATTTCCCATTTACCTTCAAAAAGCATATTCACAATCCCGTTTACTGTTTCCAAATTTTTTGTTGTGTTATAATATTAATTTAAAATGGATTAAATTGAGATTTTGTGTCACTGGCCCCAATACCTCATCATGTCAAAGTGGAATTATGTTGTTTTTATATATATATATATATATTTTTTTTTACAAATGAATTCAAAATGAAATTTGAAATGTCTTGAGTCAATAAGTATTCAACCCCTTTGTTATGACAAGACCCAAATAAGTCTGGAGTAAAAATGTGCTTAAGTAAAAAGTCACGTATGAGGTGGGGGTGTGTATGAGGTGGGGGTGTGTGATGAGGTAATTGTGTATATGAGGTGGTTTGTGTATGAGGTGGGGGTGTGGTATGAGGTGGGGTGGTGGGGGTGTGTATATGAGGTAATGGTGTGTATGAGGTGGGGTGTGTATGAGTTGGGGGGTGTGTATGAGGTGGTGGTGTGTATGAGGTGGGGGTGTGTATGAGGTGGTGTGTGTGATGAGGTGGGTTGGTTGTTGTATGAGGTGGGGGTGTGTATGAGGTGG
>NW_022263413.1:42500-57527 GCF_002021735.2 Oncorhynchus kisutch | reverse complement strand
TGTGACAGCCCACCTGTGGACAGCTCTCTCTCTCTCTCTCTCTCTCTCTCTCTCTCTCTCTCTCTCTCTCTCTCTCTCTCTCTCTCTCTCTCTATCTATCTCTCTTCCCTCTCTTCTCTCTCCTCTCTCTCTCTCTCTCTCTCTCTCTCCCTCTCCCCTCCCCTCTCCCTCTCCCTCTCCCCTCTCCCTCTCCCTCCCCTCTCTTTCTCTCTCTCTCTCTCTCTCTCTCTCTCTCTCTCTCTCTCCTCCCCTCCCCCTCTCTCTCTCTCTCTCCCCCCCCCCCCCCCCCCCCCCCCCCCCCTTCATGTAGTGATATAATAAGCATGTGACTAAAAGGTTTGACTGATGT
Source organism: Oncorhynchus kisutch (assembly GCF_002021735.2). Lineage (NCBI taxonomy): Eukaryota > Metazoa > Chordata > Actinopteri > Salmoniformes > Salmonidae > Oncorhynchus > Oncorhynchus kisutch. Next base: position 57,178 of record NW_022263413.1, on the reverse strand, counting down.
TTCCTCTGCCTGTGTGTTTCTCTCTTAGAGATTCCATTATTTAACCCTCTTCAGTACAATACTGACCAATATAACCATTATTTAAACCCTCTCAGTACAATACTGACCAATATAACCATTATTTAACCTCTTCAGTACAATACTGACCAATTTAACCATGATTTACCCTCTTCAGTACAATACTGACCAATACAACCATTATTTAACCCTCTTCAGTACAATACTGACCAATACAACCATTATTTAACCCTCTTCAGTACAATACTGACCAATATAACCATTATTTAACCCTCTTCAGTACAATACTGACCAATTGAACCATTATTTAACCCTCTTCAGTACAATACTGACCAATATAACCATTTTGTATTGTAATCAGAGAGCTGATATTAATACTATGCAGCCAGTATCTCTCTTGGTTAAGAGTTGAGGAGAGACTGACTGCATCACTTCTTCTTCTGTTGAAAATCCCAAATGTTTGGCATAGTCAACTTCCACACAGCTCTGACACACACACGTACCCCACCAGACATGCCACCAGGGGTCTTTTCACAGTCCCCAAATCCAGAACAACACACGTACCCCACCAGACATGCCACCAGGGGTCTTTTCACAGTCCCCAAATCCAGAACAACACACGTACCCCACCAGACATGCCACCAGGGGTCTTTTCACAGTCCCCAAATCCAGAACAACACACTTTCCCCACCAGACATGCCACCAGGGGTCTTTTCACAGTCCCCAAATCCACAACAACACACGTACCCCACCAGACATGCCACCAGGGGTCTTTTCACAGTCCCCAATCCAGAACAAAAACAAGATAAACGTACAGTATTATATAGAGCCCTTATTGCATGGAACTTCCTTCCATCTCATATTGATCAAATAAACAGCAGACCAGGTCTCAGAAAACAGATAAAGCAACACCTCACGGCACAACGCCTCTCCCCTGTTGGACCTACAGCACAACGCCTCTCCCCTGTTGGACCCACAGCACAACGCCTCTCCCCTGTTGGACCTACAGCACAACGCCTCTCCCCTGTTGGACCCACAGCACAACGCCTCTCCCCTGTTGGACCGACAGCACAACGCCTCTCCCCTGTTGGACCTACAGTACAACGCCTCTCCCCTGTTGGACCTACAGCACAACGCCTCTCCCCTGTTGGACCCACAGCACAACGCCTCTCCCCTGTTGGACCTACAGCACAACGCCTCTCCCTGTTGGACCCACAGCACAACGCCTCTCCCCTGTTGGACCGACAGCACAACGCCTCTCCCCTGTTGGACCTACAGTACAACGCCTCTCCCCTGTTGGACCTACAGCACAACGCCTCTCCCCTGTTGGACCCACAGCACAACGCCTCTCCCTGTTGGACCTACAGCACAACGCCTCTCCCCTGTTGGACCCACAGCACAACGCCTCTCCCCTGTTGGACCCACAGCACAACGCCTCTCCCCTGTTGGACCCACAGCACAACGCCTCTCCCCTGTTGGACCCACAGCACAACGCCTCTCCCCTGTTGGACCCACAGCACAACGCCTCTCCCCTGTTGGACTACAGCACAACGCCTCTCCCCTGTTGGACCTACAGCACAACGCCTCTCCCCTGTTGGACCTACAGCACAACGCCTCTCCCCTGTTGGACCACAGCACAACGCCTCTCCCCTTTTGGACCCACAGCACAACGCCTCTCCCCTGTTGGGACCTACAGCACAACGCCTCTCCCCTGTTGGACCTACAGCACAACGCCTCTCCCCTGTTGGACCCACAGCACAACGCCTCTCCCCTGTTGGACCTACAGTAGATCGTTTCTGTGTATCTGATATGTAGGCTACACGTGCCTTTAAAACGGTATGTAGTTCTGTCCTTAAGCTGTTCTTGTCTATTGATGTTCTGGGTTCTGGGTTCTGGGTTCTGTATGGAACCCCAGGAAGAGTAGCTCCTGCTTTAGCAACAGCTAAAGAGGATCCTAATGAAATACCAAACCCTCTTCAGTACAATACTGTCTGTTATTTAACCCAAACAGTGCAATGAGCTTTTAGCTGACTTGAGATTGTCTTTCTTCATTATACAACGGGTGGATCTAATCCTGAACGCTGATTGGTTAAAACCGCATTCTAGCCGTTGTCTATTCCACAAGTTACCACCTGTCTGCCTATTTTACTCGGTTCCGATCTAGAAACGAGACAAGTCAGGAGTCGAGACAGACAGACAGGCTTGCAGACAGACAGGCTGGCAGACAGACAGGCTGGCAGACAGACAGGCTGGCAGACAGACAGGCTGGCAGACAGCATTTCTCAGCCAGTCGAAATCATGAATCAGCTGTCATCATTTTTATGGATATATAAACAAATAAATGTCAATTGAGAAAAGGTCAAACGAAACAAAGTGCAGCTTGTTTTCAGTCTTTCCAGCTTCAGTTTGAAGTGATTGTGTTGCTGTGTTGTTGGCTGTGTTGTTCACTGTGTTGTTGGCTGTGTTGTTGGCTGTGTTGTTGGCTGTGTTGTTCACTGTGTTGTTGGCTGTGTTGTTCACTGTGTTGATGGCTGTGTTGTTGGCTGTGTTGTTCACTGTGTTGTTGGCTGTGGGTTGTTGGCTGTGTTGTGCACTGTGTTGTTGGCTTGTGTTGTTCACTGTGTGTTGGCTGGTGTTGTGGGCTGGGTTGTGTGGCTGTGTTGTTCACTGTGTTGTTGGCTGTGTTGTTCACTGTGTTGATGGCTGTGTTGTTGGCTGTGTTGTGTCACTGTGTTGTTGGCTGTGTGTTGGCTGTGTTGTTCACTGTGTTGTTGCTGTGTTGTTGGCTGTGTTGTTGGCTGTGTTGTTGGCTGTGTTCACTGTGTTGTTTGGCTGTGTTGTTGGCTGTGTTGTTCACTGTGTGTTGGCTGTGTTGTTGGCTGTGTTGTTCACTGTGTTGTTGGCTGTGTTGTTGGCGTGTGTTGTTCACTGTGTTGTTCACTGTGTTGTGGCTGTGTTGTTCACTGTGTTGTTCACTGTGTTGTTGGCTGTGTTGTTGGCTGTGTTTTTCACTGTGTTGTTCACTGTGGTTGTTCACTGTGTTGTTGGCTGTGTTGTTGGCTGTGTTGTTCACTGTGTTGTTGGCTGTGTTGTTGGCTGTGTTGTTCACTGTGTTGTTGGCTGTGTTGTTGGCTGTGTTGTTCACTGTGTTGTTCACTGTGTTGTTGGCTGTGTTGTTCACTGTGTTGTTTGCTGTGTTGTTAGCTGTGTTGTTGGCTGTGTTGTTGGCTGTGTTGTTGGCTGTGTTGTTAGCTGTGTTGTTAGCTGTGTTGTTGGCTGTGTTGTTGCTGTGTTGTTAGCTGTGTTGTTGGCTGTGTTGTTAGCTGTGTTGTTAGCTGTGTTGTTGGCTGTGTTGTTGGCTGTGTTGTTGGCTGTGTTCACTGTGTTGGTGGCTGTGTTGTTAGCTGTGTTGTTAGCTGTGTTGTTGGCTGTGTTGTTGCTGTGTTGTTGGCTGCATTGTTGGCTGTGTTGTTAGCTGTGTTGTTGGCTGTGTTGTTGGCTGTGTTGTTGGCTGTGTTGTTAGCTGTGTTGTTGGCTGTGTTGTTAGCTGTGTTGTTGGCTGTGTTGTTGGCAGTGTGTTGGCTGTGTTGTTAGCTGTGTTGTTAGCTGTGTTGTTGGCTGTGTTGTTTGCTGTGTTCACTGTGTTGTTGGCTGTGTTGTTAGCTGTGTTGTTAGCTGTGTTGTTGGCTGTGTTGTTGCTGTGTTGTTCACTGTGTTGTTGGCTGTGTTGTTAGCTGTGTTGTTAGCTGTGTGGATCTAATCCTGAACGCTGATTGGTTAAAACCGCATTCTAGCCGTTGTCTATTCCACAAGTTACCACCTGTCTGCCTATTTTACTCGGTTCCGATCTAGAAACGAGACAAGTCAGGAGTCGAGACAGACAGACAGGCTTGCAGACAGACAGGCTGGCAGACAGACAGGCTGGCAGACAGACAGGCTGGCAGACAGACAGGCTGGCAGACAGCATTTCTCAGCCAGTCGAAATCATGAATCAGCTGTCATCATTTTATGGATATATAAACAAATAAATGTCAATTGAGAAAAGGTCAAACGAAACAAAGTGCAGCTTGTTTTCAGTCTTTCCAGCTTCAGTTTGAAGTGATTGTGTTGCTGTGTTGTTGGCTGTGTTGTTCACTGTGTTGTTGGCTGTGTTGTTGGCTGTGTTGTTGGCTGTGTTGTTCACTGTGTTGTTGGCTGTGTTGTTCACTGTGTTGATGGCTGTGTTGTTGCTGTGTTGTTCACGGTGTTGTTGGCTGTGCGTTGTTGGCTGTGTTGTTCACTGTGTTGTTGGCTGTGTTGTTCACTGTGTTGTTGGCTGTGTTGTTGGCTGTGTTGTTGGCTGTGTTGTTCACTGTGTTGTTGGCTGTGTTGTTCACTGTGTTGATGGCTGTGTTGTTGGCTGTGTTGTTCACTGTGTTGTTGGCTGTGTTGTTGGCTGTGTTGTTCACTGTGTTGTTGGCTGTGTTGTTGGCTGTGTTGTGGGCTGTTGTTGGTTGGTACTGTGTATGCCTGTGTTGTTTGGCTGTTTGTTAACTGTGTGTGGCCTGTGTGTTGGCTGTGTTGTTCACTGTGTTGTTGGCTGTGTTGTTGGCTGTGTTGTTCACTGTGTTGTTCACTGTGTTGTTGGCTGTGTTGTTCACTGTGTTGTTCACTGTGTTGTTGGCTGTGTTGTTGGCTGTGTTGTTCACTGTGTTGTTCACTGTGTTGTTCACTGTGTTGTTGGCTGTGTTGTTGGCTGTGTTGTTCACTGTGTTGTTGGCTGTGTTGTTGGCTGTGTTGTTCACTGTGTTGTTGGCTGTGTTGTTGGCTGTGTTGTTCACTGTGTTGTTCACTGTGTTGTTGGCTGTGTTGTTCACTGTGTTGTTTGCTGTGTTGTTAGCTGTGTTGTTGGCTGTGTTGTTGGCTGTGTTGTTGGCTGTGTTGTTAGCTGTGTTGTTAGCTGTGTTGTTGGCTGTGTTGTTGCTGTGTTGTTAGCTGTGTTGTTGGCTGTGTTGTTAGCTGTGTTGTTAGCTGTGTTGTTGGCTGTGTTGTTGGCTGTGTTGTTGGCTGTGTTCACTGTGTTGGTGGCTGTGTTGTTAGCTGTGTTGTTAGCTGTGTTGTTGGCTGTGTTGTTGCTGTGTTGTTGGCTGCATTGTTGGCTGTGTTGTTAGCTGTGTTGTTGGCTGTGTTGTTGGCTGTGTTGTTGGCTGTGTTGTTAGCTGTGTTGTTGGCTGTGTTGTTAGCTGTGTTGTTGGCTGTGTTGTTGGCAGTGTTGTTGGCTGTGTTGTTAGCTGTGTTGTTAGCTGTGTTGTTGGCTGTGTTGTTTGCTGTGTTCACTGTGTTGTTGGCTGTGTTGTTAGCTGTGTTGTTAGCTGTGTTGTTGGCTGTGTTGTTGCTGTGTTGTTCACTGTGTTGTTGGCTGTGTTGTTAGCTGTGTTGTTAGCTGTGTTGTTGGCTGTGTTGTTCACTGTGTTGTTGGCTGTGTTGTTGGCTGTGTTGTTGGCTGTGTTGTTAGCTGTGTTGTTGGCTGTGTTGTTAGCTGTGTTGTTGGCTGTGTTGTTGGCTGTGTTGTTAGCTGTGTTGTGGCTGTGTTGTTGGCTTGTTTGTAGCCTGTGTTTTGGCTGTGTTGTTGGCTGTGTGTTGGCTGTTGTTGGCTGTGTTGTTGGCTGTGTTGTAGCTGTGTTGTTAGCTGTGTTGTTGGCTGTGTTGTGGCTGTGTTGTTGGCTGTGTTGTTGGCTGTGTTGTTAGCTGGTGTTGTTGGCTGTGTTGTTAGCTGTGTTGTTAGCGGTGTTGTGTGCTGTGTTGTTTGCTGTGTTCACTGTGTTGTTGGCTGTGTTGTTAGCTGTGTTGTTGGCTGTGTTGTTGGCTGTGTTGTTAGCTGTGTTGTTGGCTGTGTTGTTAGCTGTGTTGTTAGCTGTGTTGTTGGCTGTGTTGTTGGCTGTGTTGTTGGCTGTGTTCACTGTGTTGGTGGCTGTGTTGTTGGCTGTGTTGTTAGCTGGTTGTTGGCTGTGTTGTTGCTTGTGTTAGTTGGCTGCGTTGTTGGCTGTGTTGTTGCTGTGTTGTTGGCTGTGTTGGTTGGCTGGGTGTTGTTGGCTGTGTTGTTAGCTGTGTTGTTGGCTGTTGTTGCTGTGTTGTTGGCTGTGTTGTTGATGTGTTGTTATGCTGTGTTGTTAGCGTGTTGTTGCTGTGTTGTTTGGCTGTGTTCACTGTGTTGTTGGCTGTGTTGTTAGCTGTGTTGTTAGCTGTGTTGTTGGCTGTGTTGTTGCTGTGTTTTTCACTGTGTTGTTGGCTGTGTTGTTAGCTGTGTTGTTAGCTGTGTTGTTGGCTGTGTTGTTCACTGTGTTGTTGGCTGTGTTGTTGGCTGTGTTGTTGGCTGTGTTGTTAGCTGTGTTGTTGGCTGTGTTGTTAGCTGTGTTGTTGGCTGTGTTGTTGGCTGTGTTGTTAGCTGTGTTGTTGGCTGTGTTGTTGGCTGTGTTGTTGGCTGTGTTGTTAGCTGTGTTGTTGGCTGTGTTGTTAGCTGTGTTGTTGCTGTGTTGTTGGCTGTGTTGTTGGCTGTGTTGTTAGCTGTGTTGTTAGCTGTGTTGTTGGCTGTGTTGTGGCTGTGTTGTTGGCTGTGTTGTTGGCTGTGTTGTTAGCTGTGTTGTTGGCTGTGTTGTTGGCTGTGTTGTTGGCTGTGTTGTTGGCTGTGTTGTTAGCTGTGTTGTTAGCTGTGTTGTTGGCTGTGTTGTGGCTGTGTTGTTGGCTGTGTTGTTGGCTGTGTTGTTGCCTGTGTTGTTGGCTGTGTTGTTGCCTGTGTGTTGCCTGTGTTGTTGCCTGTGTTGTTGGCTGTGTTGTTGCCTGTGTGTTGCCTGTGTTGTTGCCTGTGTTGTTGGCTAGCTCCTCTGAACAACAGGGTCCTGACGAGAGAGCACATGTTCTATGCACATCGGCCTGTGTTGTTGGCTGTGTTGTTGCCTGTGTGTTGCCTGTTGTTGTTTGGCTGTGGTTGTTGGCTGTGTTTGTTGCCTGTGTGTTGCCTGTGTTGTTGCCTGTGTTGTTGGCTAGCTCCTCTGAACAACAGGGTCCTGACGAGAGAGCACATGTTCTATGCACATCGGCCTGGTGTTGTTGTCTGTGTTGTTGGCTAGCTCCTCTGAACAACAGGGTCCTGACGAGAGAGCACATGTTCTATGCACATCGGCCTGGGTTGTTGCCTGTGTTTGTTGCTGTGTTGTTGCCTGTGTGTTGCCTGTGTTGTTGCCTGTGTTGTTGGCTAGCTCCTCTGAACAACAGGGTCCTGACGAGAGAGCACATTTCTATGCACATCGCCTGTGTTTTGTCTGTGTTGTGGCTAGCTCCTCTGAACAACAGGGTCCTGACGAGAGAGCACATGTTCTATGCACATCGGCCTGGGTTGTTGCCTGTGTTGTTGGCTAGCTCCTCTGAACAACAGGGTCCTGACGAGAGAGCACATGTTCTATGCACATCGGCCTGGGTTGTTGCCTGTGTTGTTGGCTAGCTCCTCTGAACAACAGGGTCCTGACGAGAGAGCACATGTTCTATGCACATCGGCCTGGGTTGTTGCCTGTGTTGTTGGCTAGCTCCTCTGAACAACAGGGTCCTGACGAGAGAGCACATGTTCTATGCACATCGGCCTGGGTTGTTGCCTGTGTTGTTGGCTGTGTTGTTGCCTGTGTGTTGCCTGTGTTGTTGCCTGTGTTGTTGGCTAGCTCCTCTGAACAACAGGGTCCTGACGAGAGAGCACATGTTCTATGCACATCGGCCTGGGTTGTTGCCTGTGTTGTTGGCTAGCTCCTCTGAACAACAGGGTCCTGACGAGAGAGCACATGTTCTATGCACATCGGCCTGTGTTGTTGGCTGTGTTGTTGCCTGTGGTTGCCTGTGTTGTTGGCTGTGTTGTTGGCTGTGTTGTTGCCTGTGTGTTGCCTGTGTTGTTGCCTGTGTTGTTGGCTAGCTCCTCTGAACAACAGGGTCCTGACGAGAGAGCACATGTTCTATGCACATCGGCCTGGGTTGTTGCCTGTGTTGTTGCCTGTGTTGTTGGCTAGCTCCTCTGAACAACAGGGTCCTGACGAGGAGAGCACATGTTCTATGCACATCGGCCTGTGTTGTTGCCTGTGTTGTTGGCCTGTGTTGTTGGCTAGCTCCTCTGAACAACAGGGTCCTGACGAGAGAACAACATCGCACCTCACTGTGTTGTTGCCTGTGTTGTTGGCTGTGTTGTTGGCTGTGTTGTTGGCTGTGTTGTTGGCTGTGTTGTTGGCTAGCTCCTCTGAACAACAGGGTCCTGACGAGAGAACAACATCGCACCTCACTGTGTTGTTGCCTGTGTTGTTGGCTGTGTTGTTGGCTGTGTTGTTGGCTGTGTTGTTGGCTGTGTTGTTGGCTGTGTTGTTGCCTGTGTTGTTGGCTGTGTTGTTGGCTGTGTTGTTGGCTGTGTTGTTGGCTGTGTTGTTGGCTGTGTTGTTGCCTGTGTTGTTGGCTGTGTTGTTGCCTGTGTTGTTGCCTGTGTTGTTGGCTGTGTTGTTGGCTGTGTTGTTGGCTAGCTCCTCTGAACAACATCGCACCTCATTAACTCATCGTTATCTAAATAAACGTCCACTAGAAAAACAACTTAAACAAACGCAAACGCAGCGACTGCTGATATTCTGTCTGCACTTTTTGACGTGACTGTAAGTTAGCCGTAGTTGGGATAAGAACGTTGCTAGCCAGCGTGGCAATGGAACATTTAGAACAAACGACTGGGTCGCCATAGATACAGAACAACAAGACTGAACGACTGGGTCGCCATAGATACAGAACAACAAGACTGAACGACTGGGTCGCCATAGATACAGAACAACAAGACTGAACGACTGGGTCGCCATAGATACAGAACAACAAGACTGAACGACTGGGTCGCCATAGATACAGAACAAAAAGACTGAACGACTGGGTCGCGTCTCTGGCAACCGAACCAACAACCAGCCAGCTTCAGTAGCAACCTTAGATTTATGTGTGTTTGGGTAGCAACCCTAGATTTATGTCTGTTTGGTAGCAACCGTAGGTTTATGTCTGTTTGGGTAGCAACCCTAGATTCATGTCTGTTTGGGTAGCAACCCTAGATTTATGTCGGTTTGGGTAGAAGCCTTAGATTTATGTCTGTTTGGATAGCAACCCTAGATTCATGTCTGTTTGGGTAGCAACCCTAGATTTATGTCTGTTTGGGTAGCAACCATAGATTTATGTTGGTTTGGGTAGCAACCCTAGATTTATGTCTGTTTGGGTAGCAGCCTTAGATTTATGTCTGTTTGGGTAGCAACCGTAGGTTTATGTCGGTTTGGGTAGCAACCATAGATTTATGTCGGTTTGGGTAGCAACCATAGATTTATGTCTGTTTGGGTAGCAACCATAGATTTATGTCTGTTGGGTAGCAGCCTAAGATTTATGTCTGTTTGGGTAGCAACCGTAGGTTATGTCGGTTTGGATAGCAACCGTAGGTTTATGTCGGTTTGGGTAGCAACCATAGATTTATGTCGGTTTGGGTAGCAACCATAGATTTATGTCTGTTTGGGTAGCAACCCTAGATTTATGTCTGTTTGGGTAGCAACCATAGATTTATGTTGGTTTGGGTAGCAACCCTAGATTTATGTCTGTTTGGGTAGCAGCCTTAGATTTATGTCTGTTTGGGTAGCAACCGTAGATTTATGTCGGTTTGGGTAGCAACCATAGATTATGTCGGTTTGGGTAGCAACCCTAGATTATGTCTGTTTGGGTAGCAACCCTAGATTTATGTCTGTTTGGGTAGCAACCCTAGATTTATGTCTGTTTGGGTAGCAACCGTAGATTTATGTCGGTTTTGGGTAGCAACCATAGATTTATGTCGGTTTGGGTAGCAACCCTAGATTTATGTCTGTTTGGGTAGCAACCCTAGATTTATGTCTGTTTGGGTAGCAACCCTAGATTATGTCTGTTTGGGTAGCAACCGTAGATTTATGTCTGTTTGGGTAGCAACCCTAGATTTATGTCTGTTTGGGTAGCAACCCTAGATTTATGTCTGTTGGGTAGCAACCATAGATTATGTCTGTTTGGGTAGCAACCTTAGATTTATGTCTGTTTGGGTAGCAACCATATATTTATGTCTGTTTGGGTAGCAACCCTAGATTTATGTCTGTTTGGGTAGCAACCATAGATGTATGTCTGTTGGGTAGCAACCATAGATTTATGTCTGTTTGGGTAGCAGCCCTAGATTTATGTCTGTTTGGGTAGCAACCATAGATTTATGTCTGTTTGGGTAGCAACCTTAGATTTATGTCTGTTTGGGTAGCAACCATATATTATGTCTGTTTGGGTAGCAACCCTAGATTTATGTCTGTTTGGGTAGCAACCATAGATTTATGTCTGTTTGGGTAGCAACCATAGATTTATGTCTGTTTGGGTAGCAGCCTTAGATTTATGTCGGGACTATATCTTGTGGAAGGATGAAATAGTATGAATAAATGTATCAAAGTAATGTTTTTAATGAAAATATGTGGTTATCTGAATATGTTGGTAACCTGTATGAAAGTGATAATGTCCTCGTAGCCGTTAGGAGGATATATTGGCATTATAACACACACAAACACACACACAGAGCTGCACGTCCCTGCACCTAACGGGGACAAGAGAGAGATTTCATTACATGGCAGTTTAACACAGTCCTACTACATCAATCCATCTATTCCCTCTCTCTCTCCTCCCTCTCTCTCCCTCATCCCTTCCCCCACCTCCCTCTCTCCCTCCATCTCCTCCCTCTCTCCCTCGATCCCTCGTCCAACATCATTGTAAGTTAATTACCCACTAGAGTCCCCTCGCATATTAGACAGAGTGTGTGTGTGTGTGTGTGTGTGTGTGTGTAGTAGAAGACATGTGTCAGGGTGCCGGGGAGCAGAGGAGTGGAGGGGAGGGGGGAGGAGAGAGGAGAGGAGATGGGAGGAGAGGGGAGGGGAGGGGAGGGGGGAGGAGAGAGGAGAGGAGAGGAGAGGAGAGGAGAGGAGAGGAGAGGAGAGGAGAGGAGAGGAGAGGAGAGGAGAGGAGAGGAGAGGAGGAGAGAACGGCCATCGCAGGAAAGAATAAAAGAGCTGTCCTTATTAAATCCCATTATTGATCTGTGTTTGGCTCCAACATGCTGTGTCTCTTTTACCAAATTAGCTTTTAACTCCTCATCTGCCGGAGAGAGAAGAAGAGGTACGGAGGGATGGAGGGACTGGTATAGTGGTGATGTTGGTAGGTTGGGGACAGGGTAGGGTGTGTTTGGGGGGAGAGAGGGACTGGTATAGTGGTGATGTTGGTAGGTTGGGGACAGGGTAGGGTGTGTTTGGGGGGAGAGAGGGACTGGTATAGTGGTGATGTTGGTAGGTTGGGGACAGGGTAGGGTGTGTTTGGGGGGAGAGAGGGACTGGTATAGTGGTGATGCTGGTAGGTGGTTACAGGGTTAAAACAGAATCAACTCAAAGGTTAACAGTTCAGTCATTAATTCTCCATGGTTACAGGGTTAAAACTGAATCAACAGTATCACAGGCTTCTCTCCCAGTATCACGGGGTTCTCTCCCAGTATCACAGGGTTCTCTCCCAGTTTCACGGGGTTCTCTCCCAGTATCACGGGGGTTCTCTCCCAGTATCACAGGGTTCTCTCCCAGTATCACGGGGTTCTCTCCAGTATCACAGATTCTCTCCCAGTATCACATGGTTCTCTCCCAGTATCACAGGGTTCTCTCCCAGTATCACAGGGTTCTCTCCCAGTATCACGGGGTTCTCTCCCAGTATCACAGGGTTCTCTCCCAGTATCACAAGGGTTCTCTCTCCAGTATCACAGGGTTCTCTCCCAGTATCACAGGGTTCTCTCCCAGTATAAACGGGGTTCTCTCCAGTATCACAGGGTTCTCTCCCAGTATCACAGGGTTCTCTCCCAGTATCACAGGGTTCTCTCCCAGTATCACAGGGTTCTCTCCCAGTATAATGGGGTTCTCTCCCAGTATCACAGGGGTTCTCTCCAGTATCACAGGGTTCTCTCCCAGTATCACAGGGTTCCCTCCCAGTATCACAGGGTTCTCTCCCAGTATCACAGGGTTCTCTCCCAGTATCACAGGGTCTCTCCCAGTATCACGGGGTTCTCTCCCAGTATCACAGGGTTCTCTCCCAGTATCACAGGGTTCTCTCCCAGTATCACAGGGTTCTCTCCCAGTATCACAGGGTTCTCTCCCACTATCACAGGGTTCTCTCCCAGTATCACAGGGTTCTCTCCCAGTATCACTGGGTTCTCTCCCAGTATCACAGGGTTCTCTCCCAGTATCAAGGGGTTCTCTCCCAGTATCACGGGGTTCTCTCCCAGTATCACGGGGTTTCTCTCCCAGTATCACGGGGTTCTCTCCCAGTATCACGGGGTTCTCTCCCAGTATCATGGGGTTCTCTCCCAGTATCATGGGGTTCTCTCCCAGTATCATGGGGTTCTCTCTCAGTATAACGGGGTTCTCCCAGTATCACTAGGTTCTCTCCCAGTATCACAAGGTTCTCTCCCAGTATCACAGGTTTCTCTCCCAGTATCACAGGGTTCTCTCCCAGAATCACAGGGTTCTCTCCCAGTATCACAGGGTTCTCTCCCAGTATCACAGGGTTTTCTCCCAGTATCACAGGGTTCTCTCCCAGTATCACAGGGTTCTTTCCAGGATCACAGGGTTCTCTCCCAGTATCACAGGGTTCTATCACAGGGTTCTCTCCCAGTATCACAGGGTTCTCTCCCAGTATCACAGGGTTCTATCACAGGGTTCTCTCCCAGTATCACAGGGTTCTCTCCCAGTATCACGGGGTTCTCTCTCAGTATCACAAGGTTCTCTCCCAGTACCACAGGGTTCTCTCCCAGTACCACAAGGTTCTCTCCCAGTATCACAGGGTTCTCTCCCAGTATCACAGGGTTCTCTCCCAGTATCACAGGTTTCCCTCCCAGTATCACAGGGTTCTCTCTCAGTATGACAGGGTTCTCTCCCAGTATCACAGGTTTCCCTCCCAGTAGCACAGGGTTCTCCCCCAGTATCACAGGTTTCTATCACAGGGTTCTCTCCCAGTATCACAGGGTTCTATCACAGGGTTCTATCACATGGTTCTCTCCCAGTATCACAGGGTTCTCTCCCAGTATCACAGGGTTCTCCTCCAGTATCACTGGGTTCTCTCCCAGTATCACAGGGTTCTCTCCCAGTATCAAGGGGTTCTCTCCCAGTATCACGGGGTTCTCTCCCAGTATCACGGGGTTCTCTCCCAGTATCACGGGGTTCTCTCCCAGTATCACGGGGTTCTCTCCCAGTATCATGGGGTTCTCTCCCAGTATCATGGGGTTCTCTCCCAGTATCATGGGGTTCTCTCTCAGTATAACGGGGTTCTCCCAGTATCACTAGGTTCTCTCCCAGTATCACAAGGTTCTCTCCCAGTATCACAGGTTTCTCTCCCAGTATCACAGGGTTCTCTCCCAGAATCACAGGGTTCTCTCCCAGTATCACAGGGTTCTCTCCCAGTATCACAGGGTTTTCTCCCAGTATCACAGGGTTCTCTCCCAGTATCACAGGGTTCTTTCCAGGATCACAGGGTTCTCTCCCAGTATCACAGGGTTCTATCACAGGGTTCTCTCCCAGTATCACAGGGTTCTCTCCCAGTATCACAGGGTTCTATCACAGGGTTCTCTCCCAGTATCACAGGGTTCTCTCCCAGTATCACGGGGTTCTCTCTCAGTATCACAAGGTTCTCTCCCAGTACCACAGGGTTCTCTCCCAGTACCACAAGGTTCTCTCCCAGTATCACAGGGTTCTCTCCCAGTATCACAGGGTTCTCTCCCAGTATCACAGGTTTCCCTCCCAGTATCACAGGGTTCTCTCTCAGTATGACAGGGTTCTCTCCCAGTATCACAGGTTTCCCTCCCAGTAGCACAGGGTTCTCCCCCAGTATCACAGGTTTCTATCACAGGGTTCTCTCCCAGTATCAACAGGGTTCTATCACAGGGTTCTATCACCATGGTTCTCTCCCGTATCACAGGGTTCTCTCCCAGTATCACAGGGTTCTCCTCCAGTATCACAGGGTTCTATCACATGGGTCTCACCCCAGTATCGCAGGGTTCTATCACAGGGTTTCTCCCCCAGTATCACAGGGTTCTATCACAGGGTTCTACTCCAGTATCACAGGGTTCTATCACAGGGTTCTCTCCCAGTATCACAGGGTTCTATCACAGGGTCTCTCTCAGTATCACAGGGTTGTCTCCCAGTGTCACAGGGTTCTCTCCCAGTATCATGGGGTTCTCTCTCAGTATCTCAGGTTTCTCTCTCAGTATCACAAGGTTCTCTCCCAGTTCCCCAGGGTTCTCTCCCAGTATCACGGGGTTCTCTCCCAGTATCACAGGGTTCTCTCCCAGTATCACAGGGTTCTATCACCGGGTTCTCTCCCAGTATCACAGGGTTCTCCCCCAGTGTCGGGGGGCTGGTTTAATTGTTCATTTATTGAGAACTCAGTGGAAGGCATATCCCAACCCTCTGGGGACCTTTTCACACGTCCAATATATCAGTCTATCTTTAGTGATCAGCCTGCTGTCTCTGTGTGTGTGTGTTTATTCTCACAGGAAGGGTGTCTTGTTACTCTTTCTGTTGGTAGGAGACGTATTGAACACTCAGGAGTCTCCGTGGATA
>NW_022263413.1:30000-37500 GCF_002021735.2 Oncorhynchus kisutch | reverse complement strand
ATATGGTGTAGTATTATATATCTCTTTGGTGTAGTATTATACAAGGCTTGCTAATGCTCTAGGTGTCCTGGGCTTTGTTAATAAAGCTATCGACTGTTGTGGCTTGGACAAGGCTTGTTAATGATTTTAGGTGTCCTGAGCTATGTTAAAGCTGTGCTATAACTCGCTGTAGAAAAGGGTTGTTTTACCAAAGCAGGACAGACAACCTAGAATCTATCATTCTCTAATCTTTGACTACTGATACCTGTTATAGAGTATTGACTGTAATATTAATGAATGATTCCTGGTGCAGTGTAAACTGCAGTGATTAGCAGCAGTCTAAACTGCAGTGGTTAACATTAATCTAAACTGCAGTGATTAGCAGCAGTCTCAACTGCAGTGATTAGCAGCAGTCTCAACTGCAGTGATTAGCAGCAGTCTCAACTGCAGTGATTAGCAGCAGTGTAAACTGCAGTGATTAGCAGCAGTCTCAACTGCAGTGATTAGCAGCAGTGTAAACTACAGTGATTAGCAGCAGTCTAAACTACAGTGATTAGCAGCAGTGTAAACTGCAGTGATTAGCAGCAGTCTCAACTGCAGTGATTAGCAGCAGTGTAAACTGCAGTGATTAGCAGCAGTGTAAACTGCAGTGATTAGCAGCAGTCTCAACTGCAGTGATTAGCAGCAGTGTAAACTGCAGTGATTAGCAGCAGTGTAAACTGCAGTGATTAGCAGCAGTCTCAACTGCAGTGATTAGCAGCAGTGTAAACTGCAGTGATTAGCAGCAGTGTAAACTGCAGTGATTAGCAGCAGTGTAAACTGCAGTGATTAGCAGCAGTCTCAACTGCAGTGATTAGGAGCAGTCTGCTCTAAAACGTGTTTCTGGTCTGTTGCTAGGGACAATGTGTTGTATGGGGGGTGTTTGACGTAGTTTCAGCGATTTATCTCTCTGTGTTTCTGGTCTGTTGCTAGGGACAATGTGTTGTGGGGGGGGTGTGTTCAGGACATAGTGTCAGGCGGTAGGGGGTTAGGGGGTAGGGGTTAGGGGGTAGGGGTTAGGGGGTAGGGGGTAGGGGTTAGGCGGTAGGCAATAGGGGGTAGGGGGTAGGGGTTAGGGGGTAGGTGGTAGGCGGTAGGGGGTAGGGGGTAGGCGGTAGGGGGTAGGGGGTAGGCAGTAAGAGGTAGGCGATAGGGGGTATGGGGTAGGGGGTAAGAGCTATGGGGTAGGCGGTAGGCGGTAGGGGGTAGGGGTTAGGTGGTATAGGGTAGGAGGTAAGGGGTAGGAGGTAGGGGTTAGGTGGTAGGCAGTAAGGGGTAGGGGTTAGGTGGTAGGCAGTAGGGGGTAGGGGTTAGGCGGTATGGGGTTGGCGATAGGGGGTAGGTGGTAGGGGGTAGGCAGTAGGGGGTAGGGGTTAGTGGGTAGGTTAGGGGGTAGACGGTAGGGGTTAGGGGGTTTACGGTAGGGGGTAGGCGGTAGGGGGTAGGGGGTAGACTGTATGGGGTAGGTGGTAGGGGGTAGGCAGTAGGGGGTAGGGGTTAGGGGGTAGGTTAGGGGGTAGACGGTAGGGGGTAGGGGGTAGGGGGTAGACGGTAGGGGGTAGGGAGTTAGGGTTAGGGGGTAGGTTAGGGGGTAGACGGTAGGCGGTAGGGGGTAGGCGGTATGGGGTAGGGTAGGGGGTAGGGGGTAGGCGGTAGGGGGTAGGCGGTAGGGGGTAGGCGGTAGGGGGTAGACGGTAGGGGGTAGGGGGTAGACGGTAGACGGTAGACAGTAGGGGGTAGGCAGTAGGGGGTAGAGGGTAGGCAGTAGGGGGTAGGGGGTAGGCAGTAGGGGGTAGGGGGTAGACGGTAGGGGGTAGGCAGTAGGGGGTAGACGGTAGGGGGTAGGCAGTAGGGGGTAGGGGGTAGACGGTAGGGGGTAGGGGGTAGGGGGTAGGCAGTAGGGGGTAGGGGGTAGGGGGTAGACGGTAGGGGGTAGGCAGTAGGGGGTAGGGGGTAGGCAGTAGGGGGTAGACGGTAGGGGGGTAGGCGGTAGGGGGTAGGCGGTAGGGGGTAGACTGTAGAGGTAGGCAGTAGGGGGTAGACTGTAGGGGGTAGACTGTAGGGGGTAGACTGTAGGGGTAGACTGTAAGGGTAGACTGTAGGGGGTAGACGGTAGGGGGTAGACTGTAGGGGGTAGGGGGTAGACCGGTAGGGGGTAGGGGGTACGGGGTAGATGGTAGGAGGTAGTCGGTAGGGGGTAGACTGTAGGGGGTAGGCAGTAGGGGGTAGGGGGTAGACTGTAGGGGGTAGGGGGTAGACGGTAGGGGTAGGCGGTAGGGGGTAGACTGTAGGGGGTAGACTGTAGGGGGTAGACTGTAGGGGGTAGGGGGTAGATGGTAGGGGGTAGGGGGTAGACGGTAGGAGGTAGTCGGTAGGGGGTAGACTGTAGGGGGTAGGCAGTAGGGGGTAGGGGGTAGGGGGTAGACTGTAGGGGGTAGACTGTAGGGGGTAGGGGGTAGGGGGGTAGACTGTAGGGGGTAGGGGGTAGACGGTAGGGGGGTAGACTGTAGGGGGTAGACGGTAGACGGTAGGGGGTAGGCGGTAGGGGGTAGGGGGTAGACGGTAGGGGGTAGACGGTAGGGGGTATGGGTAGGGGGCAGGGGTAGACTGTAGGGGGTAGGCAGTAGGGGGTAGGGGGTAGACTATAGGGGGGTAGACTGTAGGGGGTAGGGGGTAGACGGTAGGGGGTAGACTGTAGGGGGTAGACTGTAGGGGGTAGGCGGTAGGCGGTAGGGGGTAGACGGTAGGGGGTAGACGGTAGGGGGTATGGGGTAGGGGGTAGGGGTAGACTGTAAGGGGTAGGGGTAGACGGTAGGGGGTACACGGTAGGGGGTAAGGGGTAGACGGTAGGGGGTAGACGGTAGGGGGTAGACTGTAGGGGGTAGGCAGTAGGGGGTAGGGGGTAGACTGTAGGGGGTAGACTGTAGGGGGTAGGGGGTAGGGGGTAGACTGTAGGGGGTAGACGGTAGGGGGTAGGCGTTAGGGGGTAGGGGGTAGGCGGTAGGGGGTAGACGGTAGGGGGTAGGGGGTAGACGGTAAGGGGGTAGGGGGTAGGGGTAGACTGTAGGGGGTAGACGGTAGGGGGGTAGGGGGTAGGCGGTAGGGGGTAGGGGGTAGGGGTAGACTGTAGGGGGTAGGGGTAGGGGTAGACTGTAGGGGGTAGACGGTAGACGGTAGGGGGTAGGGGTTAGTTGGTAGGGGGTAGGGGTTAGTTGGTAGGGGGTAGGGGGTAGGGGTTAGTTGGTAGGGGGTAGGGGGTAGGGGTTAGTTGGTAGGGGGTAGGGGGTAGAGTTAGTTGGTAGGGGGTAGGGGGTAGGGGTTAGTTGGTAGGGGGTAGGGGGTAGGCGGTAGGGGGTAGGGGTTAGTTGGTAGGGGGTAGGGGTTAGTTGGTAGGGGGTAGGGGTTAGTTGGTAGGGGGTAGGGGGTAGGGGTTAGTTGGTAGGGGGTAGGGGGTAGGGGTTAGTTGGTAGGGGGTAGCGGGTAGGCGGTCTGTGTATTATGTTGTATCCTGTAGGTGTATATCTCTATTTCCATGCTCTGTGTTCCACACTGTTCTCTGTGTATGTAGCTGTGTTTCTGCCCTGTGTGTGTGTTTGTGTATGTACATATGTGTGTGTGTGTTTAGCTGTGTGTGTGTTTGTGTATGTACATATGTGTGTGTGTGTTTAGCTGTGTGTGTGTTTGTGTATGTACATATGTGTGTGTGTGTTTAGCTGTGTGTGTAGCTTTGTGCTGTGTGTATTTGTGTGCTTGCAACTCTCTGACGCTCCCAGAATGCTGATGTGTCACACTGCTGCAGTGTCCCACTTATTAAACTAACCTCTCCTCTCCTTCCTCTCTCCGTTCATCCCTCCCTCCCTCTCATTCCTTTTCATCTCTCTCTCCCTGCTCCCTCGCTCCCCCAGTCTCCACATCTACTTTCATCCTTCCCTTCCCTTCCCTGCCCTCTCTCTCTTCCTCCGTCTCCGATCCCCTTCTCCCCATACTCTCATCCCCACCTCTCCATTTCTTACTTTATACCTCTCTCTCTCTCTCTCCCTCTCTCTCTCTCTCTCTGTCTCTGTCTCTCTCTCTCTCTCTCTCTCTCTCTCTCTCTCTGTCTCTCTCTGTCTCTCCCTCTCCCTCTCCCCCTCTCTCTCTCTCTCTCTCTCTCTCTCCTTCTTTCTGTCTCTCCCTCTCTCTGTCTCTCCCTCTCTCTGTCTCTCCCTCTCTCTGTCTCTCTCTCTGTCTCTCTCTCTCTCTCTCTCTCTCTCTGTCTCTCTCTGTCTCTCCCTCTCCCTCTCCCCCCTCCCTCTCTCTCTCTCTCTCTCTCTCTCTCTCTCTTTATCTCTCTCTTCCTCAGACCCCCCCCCCCCCTCTCTCAATTCAATTCAATTCAAGGGGCTTTATTGGCATGGGAAACGTGTTAACATTGCTAGAGCAAGTGAGGTAGATAATATTTACTCGTGGCAACAGGTCACAAATATTGCTGCTGTGATGGCACACTGTGGAATTTCACCCAGTAGATATGGGAATTTATCAAAATTGGCTTTGTTTTCGAGTTATTATGTCTTCTCCTGAGAGCCAGGTCTGTCGGCAGCCTTTCTCAATAGCAAGGCTATGCTCACTAAGTCTGTACATAGTCAAAGCTTTCCTTAATTTTGGGTCAGTCACAGTGGTCAGGTATTCTGCCACTGTGTACTCTCTGTGTAGGGCCAAATAGCATTCTAGTTTGCTCTGTTTTTTTGTTCATTCTTTCCAATGTGTCAAGTAATTATCTTTTTGTTTTCTCATGATTTGGTTGGGTCTAATTGTGCTGCTGTCCTGGGGCTCTCTGGGGTGTGTTTGTGTTTGTGAACAGAGCCCCAGGACCAGCTTGCTTAAGGGACTCTTCTCCAGGTTCATCTCTCTGTAGGTGATGGGTTTGTTATGGAAGGTTTGGGAATCGCTTCCTTTTAGGTGGTTGTAGAATTTAACAGCTCTTTTCTGGATTTTGATAATTAGTGGGTATCGGCTTAATTCTGCTCTGCATGCATTATTTGGTGTTCTACGTTGTACACGTTTTGCAGAATTCTGCTTGCAGAGTCTCAATTTGGTGTTTGTCCCATTTTGTGAAGTCTTGGTTGATGAGCGGACCCCAGGCCTCACAACCGTAAAGGGTAATGGGCTCTATGACTGATTCAAGTATTTTTAGCCAGATCCTAATTGGTATGTTGAATTTTATGTTTCTTTTGATGGCATAGAATGCCCTTCTTGCCTTGTCTCTCAGATCGTTCACAGCTTTGTGGAAGTTACCTGTGGCGCTGATGTTTAGGCCAAGGTATGTATAGTTTTTTGTGTGCTCTAGGGCAACAGTGTCTAGATGGAATTTGTATTTCTGGTCCTGGCGACTGGACCTTTTTTGGAACACCATTATTTTGGTCTTACTGAGATTTACTGTCAGGGCCCAGGTCTGACAGAATCTGTGCAGAAGATCTAGGTGCTGCTGTAGGCCCTCCTTGGTTGGGGACAGATCTAGGTGCTGCTGTAGGCCCTCCTTGGTTGGGGACAGATCTAGGTGCTGCTGTAGGCCCTCCTTGGTTGGGGACAGATCTAGGTGCCCTCCTTGGTTGGGGACAGATCTAGGTGCCCTCCTTGGTTGGGGACAGATCTAGGTGCTGCTGTAGGCCCTCCTTGGTTGGGGACAGATCTAGGTGCTGCTGTAGGCCCTCCTTGGTTGGGGACAGATCTAGGTGCTGCTGTAGGCCCTCCTTGGTTGGGGACAGATCTAGGTGCTGCTGTAGGCCCTCCTTGGTTGGGGACAGATCTAGGTGCTGCTGTAGGCCCTCCTTGGTTGGGGACAGATCTAGGTGCTGCTGTAGGCCCTCCTTGGTTGGGGACAGATCTAGGTGCTGCTGTAGGCCCTCCTTGGTTGGGGACAGATCTAGGTGCCCTCCTTGGTTGGGGACAGATCTAGGTGCCCTCCTTGGTTGGGGACAGATCTAGGTGCTGCTGTAGGCCCTCCTTGGTTGGGGACAGATCTAGGTGCTGCTGTAGGCCCCTCCTTGGTTGGGGACAGATCTAGGTGCTGCTGTAGGCCCTCCTTGGTTGGGGACAGATCTAGGTGCTGCTGTAGGCCCTCCTTGGTTGGGGACAGATCTAGGTGCTGCTGTAGGCCCTCCTTGGTTGGGGACAGATCTAGGTGCTGCTGTAGGCCCTCCTTGGTTGGGGACAGAAGCACCAGATCATCAACAAACAGTAGACATTTGACTTCGGATTCCACAAAAAACTATACATACCTTTGCCTAAACATCAGCGGCAGCAAGCTGCAAGAAGGGAAGAAGGGCCTTAACATTTCTATGCCAAGTTTTTCCCCTCAGTCTATCTCTCTCTGAATTCGATTCAACTCTCTCTCTCTGTATCTCTCTCTCTCTGAATTCGATTCAACTCGCTCTCTCTGTATCTCTCTCTCTCTCTCTCTCTCTCTCTCTCTGAATTCGATTCAACTCTCTCTCTCTCTGTATCTCTCTCTCTCTGAATTCGATTCAACTTTCTCTCTCTCTCTCTCTCTCCTCTCTCTGAATTCGATTCAACTCTCTCTCTCTCTCTCTCTCTCTGAATTCGATTCAACTCTCTCTCTCTCTCTCTCTCTCTCTCTCTCTCTCTCTGAATTCGATTTCAACTCTCTCTCTCTCTCTCTCTGAATTCAATTCAACTCTCTCTCTCTGTATCTCTCTCTCTCTGAATTCGATTCAACTCTCTCTCTCTCTCTCTCTCTCTCTGAATTCGATTCAACTCTCTCTCTCTCTCTCTCTCTCTCTGAATTCGATTCAACTCTCTCTCTCTCTCTCTCTCTGAATTCAATTCAACTCTCTCTCTGTCTCTCTCTCTCTCTCTTTATTTATCTCTCTCTCCTCTCTCTCTCTCTCTCTCTCTGAATTCGATTCAACTCTCTCGCTCTATCTCTCTCTCTCTCTCTCTCTGAATTCGATTCAACTCTCTCTCTCTCTCTCTCTCTCTCTCTCTGAATTCGATTCAACTCTCTCTCTCTCTCTGAATTCGATTCAACTCTCTCTCTCTCTCTCTCTCTCTCTCTCTCTGAATTCGATTCAACTCTCTCTCTCTCTCTGAATTCGATTCAACTCTCTCTCTCTCTCTCTCTCTCTCTGAATTCAATTCAACTCTCTCTCTCTGTATCTCTCTCTCTCTGAATTCGATTCAACTCATGGTGTTGAATTAAGGTGTGTTTGGTTCATGGTGTTGAATTAAGGTGTGTTTGGTTCATGGGGTTCACCTGGCTGTATGGACGGGAACAGTCATGATTTCCACTAATACTGAGTATATTACATTCCCTGACGTCTCTCTGAAAATGCAGATCCTCGCCCTGAGCTCGTCTACTTTATTGTCCAGGGACTGAACATCAGCGAGTAATATAGTCAGAAGCGGGTGGGTGGTGTGTACGCCTTCTGAGTCGTACTAACAGTTCACTCCGGGTACCTCTTCTCTGCCGGTGGGAGGTCTCTG
>NW_022263413.1:22500-25000 GCF_002021735.2 Oncorhynchus kisutch | reverse complement strand
CCACTGTGACTGACCCAATCTTAAGGAAAGCTGTGACTATGTACAGACTCAGTGAGCTTAGCCTTGCTATTGAGAAAGGCCGCCGTAGACAGACATGGCTCTCAAGAGAAGACAGGCTATGTGCTCACAGCCCACAAAATGAGGTGGAAACTGAGCTGCACTTCCTAACCTCCTGCCCAATGTATGACCATATTAGAGAGACATATTTCCCTCAGATTACACAAATCCACAAAGAATTAGAAAACAAATCCAATTTTGATGAACTCCTACTTCCCTGTCTTTATTTCTCTTTCTGCCTGTCCCATCCCATCCTTTCCCATCCCATCCTGTCCTGTCCCATCCTGTCCCATCCTGTCCTGTCCCATCCTGTCCTGTCCCATCCAGTCCTATCCTGTCCTGTCCCATCCAGTCCTGTCCCATCCTGTCCTGTCCCATCCTGTCCTGTCCCATCCTATCCTGTCCTGTCCCATCCAGTCCTGTCCCATCCTGTCCCATCATGTCCTGTTCCATCCTGTCCCATCCTGTCCTGTCCCATCCTGTCCTGTCCCATCCTATCTTGTCCTGTCCCATCCTGTCTTGTCCCATCCTGTCCTGTTCCATCCTATCCTGTCCTGTCCCATCCTGTCCTGTCCTGTCCCATCCTGTCCCATCCTGTCCCATCCTGTCCCATCCTATCCCATCCTATCCTATCCCATCCTATCCCGTCCTGTCCTGTCCCATCCTGTCCCCTCCTGTCCTGTCCCATCCTGTCCTGTCCCATCCTGTCCCGTCCTGTCCCATCCTGTCATGTCCCATCCTGTCCTGTTCCATCCTATCCTGTCCTGTCCCATCCTGTCCTGTCCTGTCCCATCCTATCCCATCCTATCCCATCCTATCCTATCCCATCCTATCCCATCCTGTCCTGTCCCATCCTGTCCTGTCCCATCCTGTCCTGTCCCATCCTGTCCTGTCCTGACCCATCCTGTCCTGTCCCATCCTGTCCTGTCCCATCCTATCCCATCTTGTCCTGTCCCATCATGCTTCCTTGTCTATATGTCCCCATCAGAGACACATCAGTCTGGTCCCACCATGTCCCCCAGGCTAGATGGAGACAGATAGAGACAGATTCAGTTGTCCCCATCAGAGACACATCAGTCTGGTCCCACCATGTCCCCCAGGCTAGATGGAGACAGATAGAGACAGATTCAGTTGTCCCCATCAGAAACACATCAGTCTGGTCCCACCATGTCCCCCAGGCTAGATGGAGATAGTGACAGATTCAGTTGTCAGCCATCATCTGTCTGATTACTAACTCCAGCCGTACACTGGGAAGCCTAAACTAGGAAGCCTACAGTAGGAAGTCGTCACTAGGAAGCCTACACTAGGAAGCCTACACTGGGAACCCTACACTGGGAACCCTACACTTGCAAGCCTACACTAGGAAGCCTACACTGGGAAGAATACACTTGGAAGCCTACACTGGGAAGCCGTCACTAGGAAGAATACACTTGGAAGCCTACACTGGGAAGCCTACACTGGCAAGCCTACACTGTGATGCCTACACTGGGAAGCCTACACTAGGAAGTCTACACTAGGAAGCCTACACAGGGAAGCTATCACTAAGAAGCCTACACTGGGAAGCCTACACTGCGAAGCCTACACAACGCTAGCTAATATACCATGGATGTGTTAGACATTACCAACGCTAGCTAATATACCATGGATGTGTTAGACATTACCAACGCTAGCTAACATACCATGGATGTGTTAGACATTACCAACGCTAGCTAACATTCCATGGATGTGTTATACATTACCAACGCTAGCTAACATACCATGGATGTGTTAGACATTACCAACGCTAGCTAACATACCATGGATGTGTTAGACATTACCAACGCTAGCTAACATACCATGGATGTGTTAGATATTACCAACGCTAGCTAACATACCATGGATGTGTTAGACATTACCAACACTAGCTAACATACCATGGATGTGTTAGACATTACCAACGCTAGCTAACATACCATGGATGTGTTAGACATTACCAACGCTAGCTAACATACCATGGATGTGTCAGACATTACCAACGCTAGCTAACATACCATGGATGTGTTAGACATTACCAACGCTAGCTAACATACCATGGATGTGTTAGACAGTACCAACGCTAGCTAACATACCATGGATGTGTCAGACATTACCAACGCTAGCTAACATACCATGGATGTGTCAGACATTACCAACGCTAGCTAACATACCATGGATGTGTTAGACATCACCAACGCTAGCTAACATACCATGGATGTGTTAGACATCACCAACGCTAGCTAACATACCGTGGATGTGTTAGACATTACCAACTCTAGCTAACATACCATGGATGTGTTAGAAATTATCAACGCTAGCTAACATACCATGGATGTGTTAGACATCACCAACGCTAGCTAACATACCATGGATGTGTTAGACATCACCAACGCTAGCTAACATACCATGGATGTGTTAGACATTACCA
>NW_022263413.1:0-17500 GCF_002021735.2 Oncorhynchus kisutch | reverse complement strand
GTTGGGTGGGGACGATGGAAATAGGTGTGTGTGTGTTGTGCGTGTGCGTGTCTCTGTGTGTGTGTGTGTGTGTGTGTGTGTGTGTGTGTGTGTGTGTACTCACACACTCTGACACACACTTGTGCTGAGTGAATAGGTTTTTTTTGAGGTCGGGTTGTTTCGGTTCGATTATTACAAACAATAAACATTTTATTGAATTTCTATGATTTTATTTCACTTTTATTTAACTGCGACTTTTCCTGGGTAAGTCTCTAAGAGTCATTACAGCTGTGAGTCTCTGGGTGAGTCTCTGAGAGTGATTACAGCTGTGAGTCTCTGGGTAAGTCCCTGAGACTGATTACAGCTGTGAGTCTTTCTGGGTAAGTCTCTAAGAGTCATTACAGCTGTGAGTCTCTGGGTAAGTCTCTAAGAGTGATTACAGCTGTGAGTCTTTCTGGGTAAGTCTCTAAGAGTCATTACAGCTGTGAGTCTTTCTGGGTAAGTCTCTAAGAGTCATTACAGCTGTGAGTCTCTGGGTGAGTCTCCAAGAGTGATTACAGCTGTGAGTCTTTCTGGGTAAGTCTCTAAGAGTCATTACAGCTGTGAGTCTTTCTGGGTAAGTCTCTAAGAGTGATTACAGCTGTGAGTCTCTGGGTGAGTCTCTAAGATTGATTACAGCTGTGAATCTTTCTGGGTAAGTCTCTAAGAGTGATTACAGCTGTGAGTCTCTGGGTAAGTCTCTAAGAGTCATTACAGCTGTGAGTCTGTGAGCTGGGATTCTTTCTGACTGAGTCTCTAAGAGCTTTCCACACCTGGATTGTACAATATTTACAAATTATTCTCTTTAAATATCTTCAAGTCTTCAAGCTCTGTTGGTTATTGATCGTTGCTCAACAGCCATTTTCAAGTATTGCAATAGATTTTCAAGTATTGATAGATCGATTTTCAAGTAGATTTTCAAGTGCAACTCCAGTGTAGATTTGGCCTTGGTGTTTTAGGTTATTGTCCTGCTGAAAGGTGAATTCATCTCCCAGGTTATCCTCACTGTCTTCTTGGTAATCAGCCCCAGTGTAAGTTTGGTCTTGGTGTTTTAGGTTATTTTCCTGCTGAAAGGTGAATTCATCTCCCAGTGTCTGGTGGAAAGCAGACTGAACCAGGTTTTCCTCTAGGAGTTTGTCTGTGCTGAGCTCTATTCTGTTTATTTTTGTCCTAAAAAAAACACCTTTACCGATGACAACTAGACCCAGTGGTAGTCAGCGATGTGTTGGATTTATCCCAAACATAACGCTTTGTATTCAGGACACAAGCTTCATGTTTCTGCAGGGTTACTGTAGTGCCTTGTTGCAAACAGGATGCATGTTTTATTCTGTACAGGCTTCTTTACACACTACACCACACCATACTACACTACCCTACACTACACTACCATATACTACACTGCCCTACACTACACTACCATATACTACACTACCCTACACTACACTACCCTACACTACCCTACACTACCCCATACTATACTACACAACACTATACTACACTAAACTACACTACCATATACTACACTATACTACCCTACACTACCCTATAATACACTACACTACCCCATACTATACTACACTACACTATACTACACTACCCTACACTACCCTATACAACACTACACTATAATACACTACCTTACACTATAATACACTACCTTACACTATAATACACTACCTTACACTATAATACACTACCTTACACTACCCTACACTACCCCATACTATACTACACTATAATACACTACCTTACACTACCCTACACTACCCCATACTATACTACACTACACTATACTATACTACACTACACTATACTACACTACCCTACACTATAATACACTACCTTACACTACCCTACACTACCCTATACAACACTACACTATAATACACTACACTACCCCATACTATACTACACTACACTACCCTATACTACACTACCCTACACTACCCTACATCACACTACACTAATCTACACCATACTAAACTACTCTACCCTACACTACCCTACATCACAATACACAAATCTACACCATACTACACTACCCTACACTACCCTATACAACCCTACACTACACTATAATACACTACACTACCCCATACTACACTGCACTACCCTACACTACACTACCATATACTACACTATACTACACAACACTACCCTATATTACACTACCCTACACTACACCACACTACCCTACCCTACACTACCCTATACTACACTACACTACCCTACCCTACACTACACTACACTACCATATACTACACTACCCTACACTACCCTACACTACACTACACTACACTACCCTACTCTACACTACCATATACTACACTACCCTACACTACACTACCATATACTACACTACCATATACTACACTACCCTACACTACCCTATACTACACTACACTACCCTACACTACCCTACACTATACTACACTACAATACACTACACTACCATACCTTACCCTACACTACACTACACTATACTACACTACACTACCCTACACGACCCTACACTACCCTACCCTACACTACACTACACTACACTATACTATACTACACTACACTATACTACACTACCCTACACTACACTATACTACACTACACTACACTACCCTACCCTACCATACACTACACTACCCTACACTACCCTACACTACACTACCGCACCGTACCCTACCCTACACTACGCTACCCTACACTACCCTACACTACACTACCATATACTACACTACCATATACTAAACAACCCTACACTACCCTATACTACACTACACTACCCTACACTACACTACACTACACTCCACTACCCTACACTATACTACACTACAATACACTACACTACCGTACCTTACCCTACCCTACACTACACTATACTACGCTACACTATACTACACTACCCTACCCTACACTACACTATACTACACTACACTACACTACACTACCGTACCCTACCCTACCCTACCCTACCCTACCCTACCATACACTACACTACACTACCCTACACTACACTACCGTACCGTACCATACACTACACTACACTACCCTACACTACACTATACTACACTACACTATACTACACTACCCTACACTACACTACACTACACTACCGCACCGTACCCTACCATACACTACGCTACCCTACACTACCCTACACTACACTACCATATACTAAACTACCATATACTACACTACCCTACAGTACCCTATACTACACTACACTAACCCTACACTACCCTACACTACACTACCCTACACTATACTACACTACAATACACTACACTACCGTACCTTACCCTACCCTACCCTACACTACACTATACTACACTACCCTACACTACCCTACACTACCCTCACCTACACTACCCTACACTACACTATACTACGCTACACTATACTACACTACCCTACACTACACTATACTACACTACCGTACCCTACCCTACCATACACTACACTACCCTACACTACCCTACACTACACTACCGTACCGTACCCTACCATACACTACATTACCCTACACTACACTATACTACACTACACTATACTAAACTACCCTACACTACACTACACTACCGTACCGTACCCTACCCTACCATACACTACACTATACTACCCTACACTACACTATACTACACTACACTACCCTACACTACACTATACTACACTACACTACACTACCCTACCCTACCCTACCCTACCCTACACTACCCTACACTACACTATACTACCCTATACTACACTACAGCACACTACACTACCCTACACTACACTATACTAAACTACCCTATACTACCCTACACTACACTACCATACACTACACTACCCTACACTACCCTACCCTACACTACCCTAGCCTACCCTACACTATCCTACGCTACCCTACACTACACTACCATGCCTTACACTACACTACCCTACCCTACACTACACTACCCTACCCCACACTACCCTACCCTACACTACCCTACAATACACTACCCTACCCTACCCTACACTACACTACACTACCCTACACTACACTACCGTACCGTACCCTACCCTACCATACACTACACTACCCTACACTACCCTACACTACACTACGGTTACCGTACCCTACCATACACTACACTACCCTACACTACACTATACTACACTACACTATACTACACTACCCTACACTACACTACACTACCGTATCGTACCGTACCCTACCATACACTACACTACCCTACACTACAGTATACTACACTACCCTATACTACACTACCCTACACTACACTAACCTACACTACACTATACTACACTACACTACCCTACACTACCCTACACTACCCTACACTACACTACCCTACACTACACTATACTACACTACCCTACACTACCCTATACTACACTACAACACACTACACTACCCTACACTACACTATACTACACGACACCACACCACACTACCATACACTACACTATACTAAACTACCCTATACTACCCTACACTACACTACCATACACTACACTACCCTACACTACACTACCCTACACTACCCTACACTAAACTACACTACCCCTACCCTACCCTACCCTACCCTACCCTATCCTACCCTACACTACACTACACCACCCTACACTACCCTACACTACACTACCCTACCCTACACTACCCTACCCTACACTACACTACACTACCCTACACTACACTGCCCTACCCTACCCTACACTACACTACCCTACACTACACTACCCTACCCTACACTACACTACCCTACCCTACCCTACCCTACACTACCCTGCCCTACCCTACACTACCCTACCCTACACTACACTACCCTACACTACACTACACTACCCTACACTACACTACACTACCCTACACTACCCTACCCTATACTACCCTACACTACCCGGCACTACACTACCCTATACTACACTATACTACACTACACTACCCTATACTACCCTATACTACACTATACTACACTACACTACCCTATACTACCCTATACTACACTACCCTACACTACCCTACACTACACTACCCTACACTACACCATCCTACACTACACTACCCTACACTACCCTACACTACACTATACTACACTACACTGTAATACCCTATACTATCCTACACTACGCTACACTACCCTACACTACCCTACACTACCCTACACTACCCTACACTACACTACACTACACTGTAATACCCTATACTATCCTACACTACACTACCCTACACTACAATACACTGTATGACCATATACTATCCTACACTACACTACACTATACTACACTACACTATCCTACACTACACTGTAATACCCTACACTATCCTACACTACACTGTACGACCATATACTATCCTACACTACACTACACCATACTACACTACACTATCCTACACTACACTGTAATACCCTACACTATCCTACACTACACTGTAATACCTTATACTATCCTACACTACACTGTAATACCCTGTACTGTACTACACTACACTGTAATACCCTATACTATCCTACACTACACTGTACTACCTTATACTATCCTACACTACACTGTAATACCCTACACTACACTATCCTACACTATACTGTAATACCCTATACTATCCTACACTATACTGTAATACCCTATACTATCCTACACTACACTGTAATACCCTACACTATCCTACACTACACTACACTGTAATACCCTATACTATCCTACACTACACTACACTGTAATACCCTATACTATCCTACACTACACTACACTGTAATACCCTATACTATCCTACACTACACTGTAATACCCTACACTATCCTACACTACACTGTACGACCATATACTATCCTACACTACACTGTAATACCCTACACTATCCTACACTACACTGTAATACCCTATACTACACTACACTACACTGTAATACCCTATACTATACTACACTGTAATACCCTATACTATCCTACACTACACTGTAATACCCTATACTATCCTACACTACACTGTACTACCCTACACTATCCTACACTACACTACACTGTAATACCCTATACTATACTACACTACACTGTACTACCCTATACTATACTACACTGTAATACCCTATACTATCCTACACTACACTGTAATACCCTATACTATACTACACTGTAATACCCTATACTATCCTACACTACACTGTAATACCCTATACTATCCTACACTACACTGTACTACCCTACACTATCCTACACTACACTACACTGTAATACCCTATACTATCCTACACTACACTGTAATACCCTATACTATACTACACTGTAATACCCTATACTATCCTACACTACACTGTAATACCCTATACTACACTACACTGTAATACCCTATACTATACTACTCTACACAACAGTACAATATTACTCACAATAGCACCATCCTGTGTAGTTGGACAGTTTAGCTGAATTGTCTCTGGCTATTGTTGAAATATGATTAAAAGTTCAACTCAGGGTTTTCTACAGATTATAGACACATTAGACAGAAAGTGGAGATGGGGAGAGTAGAGAGACAGAGAGAGGAGATGGGGAGAGTAGAGAGACAGAGAGAGAAGATGGGGAGAGTAGAGAGGCAGAGAGAGGAGATGGGGAGAGTAGAGAGACAGAGAGAGGAGATGGGGAGAGTAGAGAGACAGAGAGAGGAGATGGGGAGAGTAGAGAGACAGAGAGAGGAGATGGGGAGAGTAGAGAGACAGAGAGAGGAGATGGGGAGAGTAGAGAGACAGAGAGAGGAGATGGGGAGAGTAGAGAGACAGAGAGAGGAGATGGGGAGAGTAGAGAGACAGAGAGAGGAGATGGGGAGAGTAGAGAGACAGAGAGAGGAGATGGGGAGAGTAGAGAGACAGAGAGAGAGAGAGAGATGGAGAGAGAAAGAGAGAGAGAGAGAGAGAGAGAGAGATAGACAGACAGAGAGAGATATAGACAGAGAGAGAGACAGAGAGAGAGACAGAGAGAGAGAGAGAGAGAGAGAGAGAGAGAGGGAGAGAGAGAGAGAGACAGAGACAGAGAGAGATAAAGCCCTTGAATTGAATTGAATTGAATTGAGAGACAGAGAGAGAGATGGAGAGAGAAAGAGAGAGAGAGAAAGAGAGACAGAGAGAGAGAGATATAGACAGAGAGAGAGAGAGACAGAGAGACAGAGAGAGACAGAGAGAGACAGAGAGAGAGATGGAGAGAGAAAGAGAGAGAGAGACAGAGAGAGAGAGATATAGACAGAGAGAGATATAGACAGAGAGAGAGACAGAGAGACAGAGAGAGACAGAGAGAGACAGAGAGAAAGAGAGAGAGACAGAGAGAGAGAGAGAGCATGGACATTCTCTGAACATCCCAGAATGTCCTGCAGACACAAAGATATGTCACTCTACCCATTTAAAGCAGCTTATTACAGAGTGATAAGGGTGAATTGCCTGAGTGAGAATGAAAGACTGGAGCAAAACAGACTGTCAGTATTCACAGAGTGCTCTCTCAATGTGTGTGTTCTCTCAGTGTTCTCTCAATGTGTGTGTTCTCTCAGTGCTCTCTCAATGTGTGTGTTCTCTCAGTGCTCTCTCAACGTGTGTGTTCTCTCAGTGTTCTCTCAATGTGTGTGTTCTCTCAGTGTTCTCTCAATGTGTGTGTTCTCTCAGTGCTCTCTCAACGTGTGTGTTCTCTCAGTGCTCTCTCAACGTGTGTGTTCTCTCAGTGTTCTCTCAATGTGTGTGTTCTCTCAGTGCTCTCTCAACGTGTGTGTTCTCTCAGTGTTCTCTCAGTGTTCTCTCAGTGTTCTCTCAGTACTCTCTCAACGTGTGTGTTCTCTCAATGCTATCTCAGTGCTCTCTCAGTGTTCTCTCAGTGTTCTCTCAGTGCTCTCTCAATATGTGTGTTCTCTTAGTGTTCTCTCAACGTGTGTGTTCTCTCAGTGCTCTCTCAACGTGTGTGTTCTCTCAGTGTTCTCTCAGTGTTCTCTCAGTGCTCTCTCAACGTGTGTGTTCTCTCAGTGTTCTCTCAGTGTTCTCTCAGTGCTCTCTCAACGTGTGTGTTCTCTCAATGTTCTCTCAGTGCTCTCTCAGTGTTCTCTCAGTGTTCTCTCAGTGCTCTCTCAACGTGTGTGTTCTCTCAGTGTTCTCTCAGTGTTCTCTGTGTTCTCTCAGTGCTCTCTCAACGTGTGTGTTCTCTCAATGCTCTCTCAGTGCTCTCTCAGTGTTCTCTCAGTGTTCTCTCAGTGCTCTCTCAATGTGTGTGTTCTCTTAGTGTTCTCTCAACGTGTGTGTTCTCTCAGTGCTCTCTCAACGTGTGTGTTCTCTCAGTGTTCTCTCAGTGTTCTCTCAGTGCTCTCTCAATGTGTGTGTTCTCTTAGTGTTCTCTCAACGTGTGTGTTCTCTCAGTGCTCTCTCAACGTGTGTGTTCTCTCAGTGTTCTCTCAGTGTTCTCTCAGTGCTCTCTCAACGTGTGTGTTCTCTCAATGTTCTCTCAGTGCTCTCTCAGTGTTCTCTCAGTGTTCTCTCAACATGTGTGTTCTCTCAGTTCTCTCTTAGTGTTCTCTCAGTGCTCTCTCAATGTGTGTGTTCTCTCAGTGCTCTCTCAATGTGTGTGTTCTCTCAGTATTCTCTCAACATGTGTGTTCTCTCAGTGCTCTCTCTCTCCTATTAGGACATTCTCCCACCTTCACCAGCAATTCAATCCAACACCAGAAATATGTCTTCTAGCTTCTAGTTCATAGCTTGTAGTCCCTATCTCCTACCACCTAGTTCCTAAATCATAGTCCCTATCTCCAACCACCTAGTTCCTAAATCATAGTCCCTATCTCCTACCACCTAGTTCCTAATTCATAGTCCCTATCTCCTACCACCTAGTTCCTAAATCATAGTCCCTATCTCCAACCACCTAGTTCCTAATTCATAGTCCCTATCTCCTACCACCTAGTTCCTAATTCATAGTCCCTATCTCCAACCACCTAGTTTCTAAATCATAGTCCCTATCTCCTACCACCTAGTTCCTAACTTATAGTCTCTATCTCCTACCACCTAGTTCAACCTAGTTCCTAACTGATATAGCCAACAGTAATGATATATATATATAGTCAACAGTAGTGATATCCATATAGTCAACAGTAGTGATATCCATATAGTCAACAGTAGTGATATCCATATAGCCAACAGTAGTGATATCCATATAGCCAACAGTAGTGATATCTATATAGTCAACAGTAGTGACATCCATATAGTCAACAGTAGTGATATCCATATAGTCAACAGTAGTGATATCTATATAGTCAACCGTAGTGATATCTATATAGTCAACAGTAGTGATATCCATATAGTCAACAGTAGTCATATCCATATAGTAGTGATATCCATATAGTCAACAGTAGTGATATCCATAGTGATATTCATATAGACAACAGTAGTGATATCCATATAGACAACAGTAGTGATATCCATATAGTCAACAGTAGTGATATCCATATAGTCAACAGTAGTGATATCCATATAGACAACAGTAGTGATATCTATATAGTCAACAGTAGTGCTACCCATATAGACAACAGTAGTGATATCCATATAGTCAACAGTAGTGATGTCCATGTAGACAACAGTAGTGATATCCATATAGTCAACAGTAGTGATATCCATGGTGATATCCAAATAGTCAACAGTAGTGCTACCCATATAGACAACAGTAGTGATATCCATATAGTCACAGTAGTGATGTCCATATAGACAACAGTAGTGATATCCATATAGTCAACAGTAGTGATATCCATAGTGATATCCATATAGTCAACAGTAGTCATATCTATATAGTCAACAGTAGTGCTACCCATATAGACAACAGTAGTGATATCCATATAGTCAACAGTAGTGATGTCCATATAGACAACAGTAGTGATATCCATATAGTCAACAGTAGTGATATCCATAGTGATATCCATATAGTCAACAGTAGTGATATCCATATAGTC
The DNA here is from genome assembly GCF_002021735.2 of Oncorhynchus kisutch. NCBI lineage: Eukaryota > Metazoa > Chordata > Actinopteri > Salmoniformes > Salmonidae > Oncorhynchus > Oncorhynchus kisutch. The sequence goes on along the minus strand of NW_022263413.1, from coordinate 7,546 downwards.
AACAGTAGTGATATCCATATAGACAACAGTAGTGATATCTATATAGTCAACAGTAGTGATATCCATATAGACAACAGTAGTGATATCCATATAGACAACAGTAGTGATATCTATATAGTCAACAATAGTGATATCCATATAGTCAACAGTAGTGATATCCATATAGACAACAGTAGTGATATATATATAGTCGTGATATCCATATAGACAACAGTAGTGATATCCATATAGACAACAGTAGTGATATCTATATAGTCAACAGTAGTGATATCCATATAGGCAACAGTAGTGATATCTATATAGTCGTGATATCCATATAGACAACAGTAGTGATATCCATATAGACAACAGTAGTGATATCCATATAGACAACAGTAGTGATATCCATATAGTCAACAGTAGTGATATCCATATAGTCACAGTAGTGATATCCATATAGACAACAGTAGTGATATCTATTAGGTCAACAGTAGTGATATCCATATAATCAACAGTAGTGATATCCATATAGTCAACAGTAGTGATATCCATATAGTCAACAGTAGTGATATCCATATAGACAACAGTAGTGATATCTATATAGTCAACAGTAGTGATATCCATATAATCAACAGTAGTGATATCCATATAGTCAACAGTAGTGATATCCATATAGTCAACAGTAGTGATATCCATATAGTCAACAGTAGTGATATCCATATAGACAACAGTAGTGATATCTATATAGTCAACAGTAGTGATATCCATATAATCAACAGTAGTGATATCCATATAGTCAACAGTAGTGATATCCATATAGTCAACAGTAGTGATATCCATATAGACAACAGTAGTGATATCTATATAGTCAACAGTAGTGATATCCATATAATCAACAGTAGTGATATCCATATAGTATACAGTAGTGATATCCATATAATCAACAGTAGTGATATCCATATAGTCAACAGTAGTGATATCCATATAGTCAACAGTAGTGATATCCATATAGACAACAGTAGTGATATCTATATAGTCAACAGTAGTGATATCCATATAATCAACAGTAGTGATATACATATAGTCAACAGTAGTGATATCCATATAGTCAACAGTTGTGATATCCATATAGTCAACAGTAGTGATATCCATAGAGACAACAGTAGTGATATCCATATAGTCAACAGTAGTGATATCCATATAGTCAACAGTAGTGATATCCATAGTGATATCCATAGAGTGATATCCATATAGTAGTGATATCCATATAGTGATATCCATATAGTAGTAATATCCATATAGTAGTGATATCCATATAGACAACAGTAGTGATATCCATATAGACAACAGTAGTGATATCTATATAGTCGTGATATCCATATAGACAACAGTAGTGATATCTATATAGTCGTGATATCCATATAGACAACAGTAGTGCTATCCATATAGACAACAGTAGTGATATCTATATAGTCGTGATATCCATATAGACAACAGTAGTGATATCCATATAGACAACAGTAGTGATATCCATATAGTCAACAGTAGTGATATCCATATAGTCAACAGTAGTGATATCCATATAGTCAACAGTAGTGATAGTCACATATGAGATCCATAGACACGTAGTGATATCTATATAGTCAACAGTAGTGATATCCATAGCAATATATATATAGTCAACAGTATTGATATCCATATAATCAACAGTAGTGATATCCATATAGTCACAGTAGTGATATCCATATAGTCAACAGTAGTGATATCCATATAGACAACAGTAGTGATATCCATATAGTCAACAGTAGTGATATCCATAGAGTCAACAGTAGTGATATATATATATATATATAGTCAACAGTAGTGGTATCTATATAGTCAACAGTAGTGATATCCATATAGTCAACAGTAGTGATATCCATATAGTCAACAGTAGTGATATCTATATAGTCAACCGTAGTGATATCTATATAGTCAACAGTAGTGATATCCATATAGTCAACAGTAGTCATATCCATATAGTAGTGATATCCATATAGTCAACAGTAGTGATATCCATAGTGATATTCATATAGTCAACAGTAGTGATATCTATATAGTCAACAGTAGTGATATCCATAGTGATATCCATAGAGTGATATCCATATAGTGATATCCATATAGTGATATCCATATAGTGATATCCATATAGTAGTAATATTCATATAGTAGTGATATCCATATAGACAACAGTAGTGATATCCATATAGACAACAGTAGTGATATCTATATAGTCGTGATATCCATATAGACAACAGTAGTGATATCTATATAGACAACAGTAGTGATATCTATATAGTCGTGATATCCATATAGACAACAGTAGTGATATCCATATAGACAACAGTAGTGATATCCATATAGTCAACAGTAGTGATATCCATATAGTCAACAGTAGTGATATCCATATAGACAACAGTAGTGATATCTATATAGTCAACAGTAGTGCTACCCATATAGACAACAGTAGTGATATCCATATAGTCAACAGTAGTGATGTCCATATAGACAACAGTAGTGATATCCATATAGACAACAGTAGTGATATCTATATAGTCGTGATATCCATATAGACAACAGTAGTGATATCCATATAGTCAACAGTAGGGATATCCATATAGTCAACAGTAGTGATATCCATATAGTCAACAGTAGTGATATCCATATAGACAACAGTAGTGATATCTATATAGTCAACAGTAGTGATATCTATATAGTCAACAGTAGTGCTACCCATATAGTCAACAGTAGTGATATCCATATAGTCAACAGTAGTGATATATATATATATATATATATATATATATATATAGTCAACAGTAGTGATATCCATATAGTCAACAGTAGTGATATCCATAGCAATATCTATATAGTCAACAGTATTGATATCCATATAATCAACAGTAGTGATATCCATATAGTCAACAGTAGTGGTATCTATATAGTCAACAGTAGTGATATCCATATAGTCAACAGTAGTGATATCCATATAGTCAACAGTAGTGATATCTATATAGTCAACCGTAGTGATATCTATATAGTCAACAGTAGTGATATCCATATAGTCAACAGTAGTCATATCCATATAGTAGTGATATCCATATAGTCAACAGTAGTGATATCCATAGTGATATTCATATAGTCAACAGTAGTGATATCTATATAGTCAACAGTAGTGATATCCATAGTGATATCCATAGTGATATCCATAGAGTGATATCCATATAGTGATATCCATATAGTAGTGATATCCATATAGTGATATCCATATAGTAGTAATATTCATATAGTAGTGATATCCATATAGACAACAGTAGTGATATCCATATAGACAACAGTAGTGATATCTATATAGTCGTGATATCCATATAGACAACAGTAGTGATATCTATATAGACAACAGTAGTGATATCTATATAGTCGTGATATCCATATAGACAACAGTAGTGATATCCATATAGACAACAGTAGTGATATCCATATAGTCAACAGTAGTGATATCCATATAGTCAACAGTAGTGATATCCATATAGACAACAGTAGTGATATCTATATAGTCAACAGTAGTGCTACCCATATAGACAACAGTAGTGATATCCATATAGTCAACAGTAGTGATGTCCATATAGACAACAGTAGTGATATCCATATAGTCAACAGTAGTGATATCCATGGTGATATCCAAATAGTCAACAGTAGTGCTACCCATATAGACAACAGTAGTGATATCCATATAGTCAACAGTAGTGATGTCCATATAGACAACAGTAGTGATATCCATATAGTCAACAGTAGTGATATCCATAGTGATATCCATATAGTCAACAGTAGTGATATCTATATAGTCAACAGTAGTGCTACCCATATAGACAACAGTAGTGATATCCATATAGTCAACAGTAGTGATGTCCATATAGACAACAGTAGTGATATCCATATAGTCAACAGTAGTGATATCCATAGTGATATCCATATAGTCAACAGTAGTGATATCCATATAGTCACAGTAGTGATATCCATATAGACAACAGTAGTGATATCTATATAGTCAACAGTAGTGATATCCATATAGACAACAGTAGTGATATCTATATAGTCAACAGTAGTGATATCCATATAGACAACAGTAGTGATATCCATATAGACAACAGTAGTGATATCTATATAGTCAACAATAGTGATATCCATATAGTCAACAGTAGTGATATATATATATATATATATATATATATATATATATATATATATATATATAGTCAACAATAGTGATATACATATAGTCAACAGTAGTGATATCCATATAGACAACAGTAGTGATATCTATATAGTCAACAGTAGTGATATCCATATAGTCAACAGTAGTGATATATATATAGTCGTGATATCCATATAGACAACAGTAGTGATATCCATATAGACAACAGTAGTGATATCCATATAGTCAACAGTAGTGATATATATATAGTAGTGATATCCATATAGACAACAGTAGTGATATATATATATATATATATATATATAGTCAACAATAGTGATATCCATATAGTCAACAGTAGTGATATCCATATAGTCAACAGTAGTGATATCCATATAGACAACAGTAGTGATATATATATATAGTCGTGATATCCATATAGACAACAGTAGTGATATCCATATAGACAACAGTAGTGATATCCATATAGTCAACAGTTGTGATATCCATATAGCCAACAGTAGTGATATCCATATAGACAACAGTAGTGCTACCCATATAGTCAACAGTTGTGATATCTATATAGTCAACAGTAGTGATATCCATAGAGACAACAGTAGTGATATCCATATAGTCAACGGTAGTGATATCCATATAGTCAACAGTAGTGATATCCATAGTGATATCCATAGTGATATCCATAGAGTGATATCCATATAGTAGTGATATCCATATAGTGATATCCATATAGTAGTAATATCTATATAGTCAACAGTAGTGATATCCATATAGTCAACAGTAGTGATATCCATAGAGTCAACAGTAGTGATATATATATATATATAGTCAACAGTAGTGATATCTATATAGTCAACAGTAGTGATATCCATATAGTCAACAGTAGTGATATCCATATAGTCAACAGTAGTGATATCCATAGTGATATCCATAGTGATATCCATAGAGTGATATCCATATAGTAGTGATATCCATATAGTGATATCCATATAGTAGTAATATCTATATAGTCAACAGTAGTGATATCCATATAGTCAACAGTAGTGATATCCATAGAGTCAACAGTAGTGATATATATATATATATATAGACAACAGTAGTGATATCCATATAGTCAACAGTAGTGATATCCATATAGTCAACAGTAGTGATATCCATAGAGTCAACAGTAGTGATATCCATATAGTCAACAGTAGTGATATCCATAGAGTCAACAGTAGTGATATATATATATATATATAGACAACAGTAGTGATATCCATATAGTCAACAGTAGTGATATCCATATAGTCAACAGTAGTGATATATATATATATATATATATATATAGTCAACAGTAGTGATATCTATATAGACAACAGTAGTGATATCCATATAGTCAACAGTAGTGATATCCATATAGACAACAGTAGTGATATATATATAGTCAACAGTAGTGATATCCATATAGGCAACAGTAGTGATATCTATATAGTCGTGATATCCATATAGACAACAGTAGTGATATCCATATAGACAACAGTAATGATATATATATATAGTCAACAGTAGTGATATACATATAGTCAACAGTAGTGATATCCATATAGTCAACAGTTGTGATATCCATATAGTCAACAGTAGTGATATCCATATAGACAACAGTAGTGCTACCCATATAGTCAACAGTTGTGATATCTATATAGTCAACAGTAGTGATATCCATAGAGACAACAGTAGTGATATCCATATAGCCAACGGTAGTGATATCCATATAGTCAACAGTAGTGATATCCATAGTGATATCCATAGTGATATCCATAGAGTGATATCCATATAGTAGTGATATCCATAGTGATATCCATATAGTCAACAGTAGTGATATCCATATAGACAACAGTAGTGATATCCATATAGACAACAGTAGTGATATCCATATAGACAACAGTAGTGATATCTATATAGTCGTGATATCCATATAGACAACAGTAGTGATATCCATATAGACAACAGTAATGATATATATATAGTCATGATATCCATATAGACAACAGTAATGATATATATATAGTCAACAGTAGTGATATCCATATAGTCAACAGTAGTGATATCCATATAGTCAACAGTAGTGATATCCATATAGTCAACAGTAGTGATATACATATAGTCAACAGTAGTGATATACATATAGTCAACAGTAGTGATATCCATATAGTCAACAGTTGTGATATCCATATAGTCAACAGTAGTGATATCCATATAGACAACAGTAGTGCTACCCATATAGTCAACAGTTGTGATATCTATATAGTCAACAGTAGTGATATCCATAGAGACAACAGTAGTGATATCCATAGTGATATCCATAGTGATATCCATAGAGTGATATCCATATAGTAGTGATATCCATATAGTGATATCCATATAGTAGTAATATCCATATAGTAGTGATATCCATATAGACAACAGTAGTGATATCCATATAGACAACAGTAGTGATATCTATATAGTCGTGATATCCATATAGACAACAGTAGTGATATCCATATAGACAACAGTAGTGATATCCATATAGTCAACAGTAGTGATATCCATATAGTCAACAGTAGTGATATCCATATAGTCAACAGTAGTGATATCCATATAGACAACAGTAGTGATATCTATATAGTCAACAGTAGTGCTACCCATATAGTCAACAGTAGTGATATCCATATAGTCAACAGTAGTGATATATATATATATATAGTCAACAGTAGTGATATCTATATAGTCAACAGTAGTGATATCTATATAGTCAACAGTAGTGATATCTATATAGTCAACAGTAGTGATATCCATATAGTGATATCCATATAGTCAACAGTAGTGATATCCATATAGTCAACAGTAGTGATGTCCATATAGTCAACAGTAGTGATATCCATATAGTCAACAGTAGTGATATCCATATAGTCAACAGTAGTGATATCCATATAGTGATATCCATATAGTCAACAGTAGTGATATCCATATAGTCAACAGTAGTGATATCCATAGTGATATCCATATAGTCAACAGTAGTGATATCCATATAGTCAACAGTAGTGATATCCATATAGTCAACAGTAGTGATATCCATATAGTCAACAGTAGTGATATCTATATAGTTAACAGTAGTGATATCTATATAGTCAACAGTAGTGATATCCATATAGTCACAGTAGTGATATCCATGGAGACAGTAGTGTGTGGTTGTACAGTCGCTGGATGAGAGGTTGTTCTACAGGCCTGTTTCCCTCCCTCATCGATCCCTGTCATCAGATGCATGGCAATGATTGCTTCTCTCTTGTTTCC
>NW_022263412.1:47500-57559 GCF_002021735.2 Oncorhynchus kisutch | reverse complement strand
TTCCTCCCTCCCTCCCTCTCGCCATTCCTCCCTCCCTCTCTCCATTCCTCCCTCTCTCCATATCTCACATTCCCCCTCCCTCCCTCTCTCCATTCCTCCCTCCCTCTCTCCATTCCTCCCTCCCTCTCTCCATTCCTCCCTCCCTCTCTCCATATTCCCACCACGTTCCTGTAGTATTCCCACCACGTTCCTGTAGTATTCCCACCACGTTCCTGTAGTACTCCCACCACGTTCCCAACAACGTTCCTGTATTATTCCACACCCGTTCCTGCAGTATTCCCACCACGTTTCCTGTAGTATTCCCACCAAGTTCCTGCAGTATTCCCACCACGTTCCTGTAGTATTCCCACCACGTTCCTGCAGTATTCCCACCACGTTCCTGTAGTATTCCCACCACGTTCCTGTAGTATTCCCACCACGTTCCTGTAGTATTCCCACCACGTTCCTGTAGTATTCCCACCACGTTCCTGTAGTATTCCCACCGCGTTCCCAACAACGTTCCTGTAGTATTCCCACCATGTCCTGTAGTATTCCATCACGTTCCTGTAGTATTCCCACCACGTTCCCAACAACGTTCCTGTAGTATTCCCACCACGTTCCCAACAACGTTCCTGCAGTATTCCCACCACGTTCCTGTAGCATTCCCACCACGTTACTGTAGTATTCCCACCATGGTTCCTGCAGTATTCCCACCACGTCCTGTAGTATTTCCCACCACGTTCCTGTAGTATTCCCACCATGTTCCTGCAGTATTCCCACCACGTTCCTGTAGTATTCCCGCCACGTTCCTCTAGTATTCCCGCCACGTTCCTCTAGTATTCCCACCACGTTCCTGTAGTATTCCCACCACGTTCCCATAGTATTCCCACCACGTTCCTGCAGTATTCCCACCACGTTCCTGTAGTATTCCCACCACGTTCCTGCTGTATTCCCACCACGTTCCTGTAGTACTCCCACCACGTTCCCAACAACGTTCCTGTAGTATTCCCACCACGTTCCTGCAGTATTCCCACCACGTTCCTGTAGTATTCCCACCACGTTCCTGCAGTATTCCCACCACATTCCTGCAGTATTCCCACCACATTCCTGTAGTATTCCCACCACGTTCCCAACAACGTTCCTGCAGTATTCCCACCACGTTCCTGCAGTATTCCCACCACGTTCCTGTAGTATTCCCACCATGTTCCTGCAGTATTCCCACCACGTTCCTGTAGTATTCCCACCACGTTCCCGTAGTATTCCCGCCACGTTCCTCTAGTATTCCCACCACGTTCCTGTAGTATTCCCACCACGTTCCCGTAGTATTCCCACCACGTTCCTGCAGTATTCCCACCACGTTCCTGTAGTATTCCCACCACGTTCCTGCAGTATTCCCACCCCGTTCCTCTAGTACTCCCACCACGTTTCCCCAACAACGTTCCTGTAGTATTCCCACAACGTTCTGCAGTATTCCCACCCGTTCCTGTAGTATTCCCACCACGTTCCTGCCAGTATTCCCACCACATTCCTGCAGTATTCCCACCACGTTCCTGTAGTATTCCACCACGTTCCCAACAACGTTCCTGTAGTATTCCCACCACGTTCCTGCAGTATTCCACCACGTTCCTGTAGTATTCCCCACCACGTTCCAACAACATTCCCGCAGTTTCCCCACCTTTCTCAATGTCCCCTCAGGGAAAAATCACAGGGATAAGACAGGCACCTGGAGCGGGTTTGTGTGTTTGTTAAATATTGATTATGTAGCCACTGATTAAATGGCTGCTTAAATGAGCCTGACATTAATAAAGACAAGGTCCAGCACTGTCTGTTCTTCTGGCTGCTCTTGTTTCATGGGTCTATCTAAAAGAACAGGAGAGGGTCAGTCCAACAGGCTACTCTCTATGTCTCTCTCTCTCTCTGTCTCTCTCTGTCTCTCTCTCTCTCTCTCTCTCTGTCTCTCTCTGTCTCTCTGTCTCTCTCTCTGTCTCTCTCTGTCTCTCTCTGTCTCTCTCTGTCTCTCTCGTGTCTCGTCTCTCTCTCTCTCTCTCTCCTCATGTCTCCTCTCTTCTCTGTCTCTCTCTGTCTCTCTCTGTCTCTTGCTACTCTCTCTGTCTCTCTCTATCTTTCTCTCTGCCTCTATCTGTGTCTGTGGTAAAGCAGTGTTGACCGTTGCCCTCTCCCCTGTTGACCTCGTAAAGCATGAGAGATAATGGAATGTGCAGCGTGGCACCGCTAGGTCAATCAACTAATAACACACCTCAACACATACAGTTGAAGTCAGAAGTTTACATACACTAAGTTGACTGTGCCTTTAAAACAGCTGGGAAAATTCCAGAAAATGATGTCATGGCTTTAGAAGCTTCTGATAGGCTAATTGACATCATTTGAGTCAGTTGGAGATGTACCTGTGGATGTATTTCAAGGCCTACCTTCAAACTCAGTGCCTCTTTGTTTTGACATCAAAGAAATCAGCCAAGACCTCAGAAAAAACATTGTAGACCTCACAAGTCTGGTTCATCCTTGGGAGCAATTTCTAAAACGCCTGAAGGTACCACGTTCATCTGTACAAACAATAGTACACAAGTATAAACACCACGGGACCACTCAGCCGTCATACTGCTCAGGAAGGAGACGCCTTCTGTCTCCTAGAGATGAACGTACTTTGGTGCTAAAAGTGCAAATCAATCCCAGAACAACAGCAAAGGACCTTGTGAAGATGCTGGAGGAAACAGGTACAAAAGTATCTATATCCACAGTAAAACAAGTCCTATATCAACATAACCTGAAAGGCTGCTCAGCAAGGAAGAAGCCACTGCTCCATAACCGCCATAGAAAAGTCTGGCTATGGTTTGCAACTGCACATGGGGACAAAGTTGTGGAGGGGCTTTGCTGCAGGAGGGACTGGTGCGCTTCATAAATAGATGGCATCATGAGGCAGGAAAATGATGTGGATATATTGAAGCAACATCTCAAGACAGTCAGGAAGTTAAAGCTTGGTCTCAAATGGGTCTTCTAAATGGACAATGACCCAAGCATACTTCCAAAGTTGTGGCAAAATGGCTTAAGGACAACAAAGTCAAGGTATTGGAGTGGCCATCACAAAGCCCTGACCTCAGTCCCATAGAAAATGTGTGGGCAGATCTGAAAAAGCGTGTGCGAGTAAGGAGGCCTACAAACCTGACTCAGTTACACCAGCTCTGTCATGAGGAATGGGACAAAATTCACCCAACTTATTGTGGGAAGCTTGTGGAAGTCTACCCGAAACATTTGACCCAAGTTAAACAGTTTAAAGGCAATGCTACCAAATACTAATTTAGTGTATGTAAACTTCTGACTCACTGGGAATGTGATGAAAGAAATAAAAGCTGAAATAAATCATTCTCTCTACAATTATTCTGACATTTCACATTAAAATAAAGTGGTGATCCTAACTGACAGGGAAATCTGACTAGGACTAAATGTCAGGGATTGTGAAAAACTGAGTTTAAATGTATTGAGCTAAGGTGTATGTAAACTTCTGACTTCAACTATATTGTGAGTGACCCACACAAAGGGTATCTCTCTCTCTCCCTCACTCATCTCTACCTCACCCTCACCCATCTCTCTCCCTCACACTATGAGTTCCAGGACTGGTATGTTGGATAACAGTCACATTGTGAGTTCCTGGGATAACAGTCACATTGTGAGTTCCAGGGATAACAGTCACATTATGAGTTCCTGGGATAACAGTCACATTGTGAGTTCCTGGGGAGTTGTGTTGGATAACAGTCACATTATGAGTTCCTGGGATAACAGTCACATTGTGAGTTCCTGGGATAACAGTCACATTGTGAGTTCCAGGGATAACAGTCACATTATGAGTTCCTGGGATAACAGTCACATTGTGGTCTGACCTTGTCTTTGTTAAGGTCATATTGTGGTTACCTCTCTCAATACGATTCAATTCAAGGGGCTTTATTGGGAACACAACATTGCCAAAAGTGACAAAAAAACATTTTGATAATTAGCGGGTGTCGGCCTAATTCATAGGATATTTATGTCTATTTAAAGGTTAAATAAATACTATTTTTCTTGCAAAATTCTGCATGCAGAGTCTCAATTTGGTGTTTGTCCCATTTTGTGAAATCTTGGTTGGTGAGTGGACCCTAGACCTCACAACCTCTCTCTCTCTGTTTTTCTCTGTCTCTCTCTCTCTCTGTCTCTCTCTCTCTCTGTCTCTCTCTCTCAATTCAATTCTCTCTCTGTCTCTCTGTCTCTCTCTCTCTCTGTCTCTCTCTCTGTCTCTCTCTCTGTCTCTCTCTCTCTCTGTCTCTCTCTCTCTCTCGGTCTCTCTTTCTCTCTCTCTCTCTCTCTCTCTCTCTCTCTCTCTCTCTCTCTCTCTCTCTGTCTCTCTCTGTCTCTCGGTCTCTCTTTCTCTCTCTCTCTCTCTCTCTCCAGGACCCGAGAAGTAAACACAAGTTTAAGGTCCATACCTACTCCAGCCCTACGTTCTGTGACCACTGTGGATCCCTACTCTACGGGTTGATACACCAGGGCATGAGATGTGACCGTACGTAGTACTGTGTGTGTTGCAGTGAGACTGGACATATTGCTGTGTGTGTGGTGTGTTGTGTGTGTGTTAATCCCATTGTTTATAGCAGAATACATAAGTCTCCCAGTAACAGCTATATGTGATACACCAACCCAGTAACAGTAGCTGCTATATGTGACACCAACCCTGTAAGACAGTGACACCTAGTGGAAAACAGCAGCTCTGTGGTAATACCCTGGAGAGACACACAGCAGCTCTGTGGTAATACCCTGGAGAGACACACAGCAGCTCTGTGGTAATACCCTGTAACAGAACTGGAGAGACACACAGCAGCTCTGTTGTAATACCCTGTAACAGAACTGGAGAGACACACAGCAGCTCTGTGGTAATACCCTGTAACAGAACTGGAGAGACACACAGCAGCTCTGTGGTAATACCCTGTAACAGAACTGGAGAGACACACAGCAGCTCTGTGGTAATACCCTGTAACAGAACTGGAGAGACACACAGCAGCTCTGTTGTAATACCCTGTAACAGAACTGGAGAGACACACAGCAGCTCTGTTGTAATACCCTGTAACAGAACTGGAGAGACACACAGCAGCTCTGTGGTAATACCCTGTAACAGAACTGGAGAGACACACAGCAGCTCTGTGGTAGTACCCTGTAACAGAACTGGAGAGACACACAGCAGCTCTGTGGTAATACCCTGGAGAGACACACAGCAGCTCTGTGGTAATACCCTGTAACAGAACTGGAGAGACACACAGCAGCTCTGTGGTAATACCCTGGAGAGACACACAGCAGCTCTGTGGTAATACCCTGTAACAGCCGTAGAACTGGAGAGACACACAGCAGCTCTGTGGTAATACCCTGTAACAGAACTGGAGAGACACACAGCAGCTCTGTGGTAATACCCTGGAACAGAACTGGAGAGACACACAGCAGCTCTGTGGTAATACCCTGTAACAGAACTGGTGAGACACACAGCAGCTCTGTGGTAATACCCTGTAACAGACGTAGAACTGGAGAGACACACAGCAGCTCTGTGGTAATACCCTGTAACAGAACTGGAGAGACACACAGCAGCTCTGTGGTAATACCCTGTAACAGAACTGGAGAGACACACAGCAGCTCTGTGGTAATACCCTGTAACAGAACTGGAGAGACACACAGCAGCTCTGTGGTAATACCCTGTAACAGAACTGGAGAGACACACAGCAGCTCTGTGGTAATACCCTGTAGCAGCCGTAGAACTGGAGAGACACACAGCAGCTCTGTGGTAATACCCTGTAACAGCCGTAGAACTGGAGAGACACACAGCAGCTCTGTGGTAATACCCTGTAACAGAACTGGAGAGACACACAGCAGCTCTGTGGTAATACCCTGTAACAGAACTGGAGAGACACACAGCAGCTCTGTGGTAATACCCTGGAGAGACACACAGCAGCTCTGTGGTAATACCCTGGAGAGACACACAGCAGCTCTGTGGTAATACCCTGTAACAGCCGTAGAACTGGAGAGACACACAGCAGCTCTGTGGTAATACCCTGTAACAGAACTGGAGAGACACACAGCAGCTCTGTGGTAATACCCTGTAACAGAACTGGAGAGACACACAGCAGCTCTGTGGTAATACCCTGTAACAAAACTGGAGAGACACACAGCAGCTCTGTGGTAATACCCTGTAACAGAACTGGAGAGACACACAGCAGCTCTGTGGTAATACCCTGTAACAAAACTGGAGAGACACACAGCAGCTCTGTGGTAATACCCTGGAACAGAACTGGAGAGACACACAGCAGCTCTGTGGTAATACCCTGTAACAAAACTGGAGAGACACACAGCAGCTCTGTGGTAATACCCTGGAACAGAACTGGAGAGACACACAGCAGCTCTGTGGTAATACCCTGTAACAGAACTGGAGAGACACACAGCAGCTCTGTGGTAATACCCTGGAACAGAACTGGAGAGACATATATACACTGAGTTTACAAAACATTAGGAACACCTTCCTAATATTGAGTTGCACCCCGTTTTCCCCTCAGAACGGCCTCAATTCTTCGGGGCGTGGGACTCTACAAGGTGTAGAAAGCGTTCCACAGGGATGCTGGTCCATGTTGACTCCACAAGGTGTCGTAAGCGTTCCACAGGGATGCTGGCCCATGTTGACTCTACAAGGTGTCATACGCGTTCCACAGGGATGCTGGCCCATGTTGACTCTACAAGGTGTTGAAAGCGTTCCACAGGGATGCTGGTCCATGTTGACTCTACAAGGTGTCTAAAGCGTTCCACAGGGATGCTGGTCCATGTTGACTCCACAAGGTGTCATACGCGTTCCACAGGGATGCTGGCCCATGTTGACTCTACAAGGTGTCATACGCGTTCCACAGGGATGCTGGCCCATGTTGACTCTTAATGCTTCACACAGTTGTGTCAAGTTGGCTGGATGTCCTAGGAGGGGTGGACCATTCTTGATACACACCGGGAAACTGTTGTGTGAAAAACCCAGCAACATGGCAGTTCTTGACCCTGTCTCCTCCCCTTAAACTTAAACCCCTCCCCTTCATCGTTAACCCCTCCCCCTCCCCTTCACCTTTAACCCCTCCCCTTCACCTTTAACCCCTCCCCTTCATCTTTAACCCCTCCCCTTCATCTTTAACCCCTCCCCTTCATCTTTAACCCATCTCCTCCCCTTCATCTTTAACCCCTCCCCTTCATCAAACACCGATCTGAAGTGGATTTAACAGGTGACATGAATGAAGGATCATAGCTTTCACTTGGTCTGTCATGGAAAACAGCAGGTGTTCTTAATGTTTTGTCCAGCAGCTCTACGATCCTACCCTGTAACACAGTGCCCCCTTGTGGCCAGACATGGAAAACAGCAGGTGTTCTTAATGTTTTGTCCAGCAGCTCTACGATCCTACCCTGTAACACAGTGCCCCCTTGTGGCCAGACATGGAAAACAGCAGGTGTTCTTAATGTTTTGTCCAGCAGCTCTACGATCCTACCCTGTAACACAGTGCCCCCTTGTGGCCAGACATGGAAAACAGCAGGTGTTCTTAATGTTTTGTCCAGCAGCTCTACGATCCTACCCTGTAACACAGTGCCCCCTTGTGGCCAGACATGGAAAACAGCAGGTGTTCTTAATGTTTTGTCCAGCAGCTCTACGATCCTACCCTGTAACACAGTGCCCCCCTTGTGGCCAGACATGGAAAACAGCAGGTGTTCTTAATGTTTTGTCCAGCAGCTCTACGATCCTACCCTGTAACACAGTGCCCCCTTGTGGCCAGACATGGAAAACAGCAGGTGTTCTTAATGTTTTGTCCAGCAGCTCTACGATCCTACCCTGTAACACAGTGCCCCCTTGTGGCCAGACATGGAAAACAGCAGGTGTTCTTAATGTTTTGTCCAGCAGCTCTACGATCCTACCCTGTAACACAGTGCCCCCTTGTGGCCAGACATGGAAAACAGCAGGTGTTCTTAATGTTTTGTCCAGCAGCTCTACGATCCTACCCTGTAACACAGTGCCCCCTTGTGGCCAGACATGGAAAACAGCAGGTGTTCTTAATGTTTTGTCCAGCAGCTCTACGATCCTACCCTGTAACACAGTGCCCCCTTGTGGCCAGACATGGAAAACAGCAGGTGTTCTTAATGTTTTGTCCAGCAGCTCTACGATCCTACCCTGTAACACAGTGCCCCCTTGTGGCCAGACATGGAAAACAGCAGGTGTTCTTAATGTTTTGTCCAGCAGCTCTACGATCCTACCCTGTAACACAGTGCCCCCTTGTGGCCAGACATGGAAAACAGCAGGTGTTCTTAATGTTTTGTCCAGCAGCTCTACGATCCTACCCTGTAACACAGTGCCCCCTTGTGGCCAGACATGGAAAACAGCAGGTGTTCTTAATGTTTTTTCCAGCAGCTCTACGATCCTACCCTGTAACACAGTGCCCCCTTGTGGCCAGACATGGAAAACAGCAGGTGTTCTTAATGTTTTGTCCAGCAGCTCTACGATCCTACCCTGTAACACAGTGCCCCCTTGTGGCCAGACATGGAAAACAGCAGGTGTTCTTAATGTTTTTTCCAGCAGCTCTACGATCCTACCCTGTAACACAGTGCCCCCTTGTGGCCAGACATGGAAAACAGCAGGTGTTCTTAATGTTTTGTCCAGCAGCTCTACGATCCTACCCTGTAACACAGTGCCCCCTTGTGGCCAGACATGGAAAACAGCAGGTGTTCTTAATGTTTTTTCCAGCAGCTCTACGATCCTACCCTGTAACACAGTGCCCCCTTGTGGCCAGACATGGAAAACAGCAGGTGTTCTTAATGTTTTTTCCAGCAGCTCTACGATCCTACCCTGTAACACAGTGCCCCCTTGTGGCCAGACATGGAAAACAGCAGGTGTTCTTAATGTTTTGTCCAGCAGCTCTACGATCCTACCCTGTAACACAGTGCCCCCTTGTGGCCAGACATGGAAAACAGCAGGTGTTCTTAATGTTTTTTCCAGCAGCTCTACGATCCTACCCTGTAACACAGTGCCCCCTTGTGGCCAGACATGGAAAACAGCAGGTGTTCTTAATGTTTTGTCCAGCAGCTCTACGATCCTACCCTGTAACACAGTGCCCCCTTGTGGCCAGACATGGAAAACAGCAGGTGTTCTTAATGTTTTTTCCAGCAGCTCTACGATCCTACCCTGTAACACAGTGCCCCCTTGTGGCCAGACATGGAAAACAGCAGGTGTTCTTAATGTTTTGTCCAGCAGCTCTAAGATCCTACCCTGTAACACAGTGCCCCCTTGTGGCCAGACATGGAAAACAGCAGGTGTTCTTAATGTTTTTTCCAGCAGCTCTACGATCCTACCCTGTAACACAGTGCCCCCTTGTGGCCAGACATGGAAAACAGCAGGTGTTCTTAATGTTTTGTCCAGCAGCTCTACGATCCTACCCTGTAACACAGTGCCCCCTTGTGGCCAGACATGGGAACTTCAATACATTGCATCAAACTTCATCCCAGAAAGACCAGAACTAAAATCTTGTTTAATTGGCCACAGATGCTCCATTAAGCTCTGGGTAAATGCAACATAGTGCCCCCCCCCCCCCCCCCCAGACAGAGACTCTCAGCCACAGCATGGTGCCCCCCCCAGACAGAGACTCTCAGCCACAGCATGGTGCCCCCCCCACCCCCCTCTCAGCCACAGCATGGTGCCCCCCCTCAGACAGAGACTCTCAGCCACAGCATGGTGCCCCCCCCAGACAGAGACTCTCAGCCACAGCATGGTGCCCCCCCCCCCAGACAGAGACTCTCAGCCACAGCATGGTGCCCCCCCCCCTCTCAGCTCTCAGCCACAACATAGTGCCCCCCCCAGACAGAGACTCTCAGCCACAGCATGGTGCCCCCCCCCCAGACAGAGACTCTCAGCCACAGCATGGTGCCCCCCCCCCCAGACAGAGACTCTCAGCCACAGCATGGTGCCCCCCCCCCCCTCTCAGCCACAGCATGGTGCCCCCCCCCCCCCTCTCAGCCACAGCATGGTGCCCCCCCCAGACAGAG